>NC_141703.1:39007106-39094606 GCF_971803275.1 Cyanistes caeruleus
TGTAGACACCCCAAATACCTCGGGGCGCCCGCGCGGCTGCTGCGCTGAGAGCGCGGAGAGGAGTGCAGGGCAAACCCCTGATGGGAGAGCAGGGGAGGCACTCACAGGGGCCGGGATGTGGGAGGCCAGGTGGGCCCCTGCCCCAAGCAACTACGACGCACGTCCCGTCAGGAATGGCGGCGACATCGCCCTCTGAGCTGGAGGGGAAAGCTTGCGGGGGGAACCACGCTGGTAAACGCCCCCGTGAGACTCCGGCAGCCTCCGCCGGCGGAACGGTCCATCCGTAGATACCTGCGCTGTCTTTGCCAAGTCCCAGAACTTCATTTAAGAGCTGGAAACGAGAAACGCGCTTGCCTCTCTTTTCTTTCTTTTTCTTTTTTTTTCTTTTTTTTTTCTTTTTTTTTTTTCTTTTTTTCTTTTCTTTTTTTTTTTTTTTTTTTTTTTTTGGTGGCGGAGTGTGGGAGGATGGAAAGGAGGCTTGGTGGCCACAGCCATCAGCCTTAGCGGGTGTCGTTTGTCCGAGGCAGGAAAGGCTCCGCGCCCCGCTGCTGCCCGTCCCGGCGCAGCGAGAGGAAAGCGGCGGCGGCGGCGGCGGGAGCGCGGCTCGGAGAGCGCTGGGGCAGGTGCGGACGGCGAACGGCCAGGCCCCAGGAACGGCAGCAGCCATCCCCGCTGCACGGGAAGGCTGGCAGCCGGGAAAGCTCCTGCCGCTCCTCTTTGCTGTTGGGCGCTCGTCGGGCCGCGATGGCGAGCCGTCAGAGAGCCTCGGCCCGGGGAGCGACCCTGGGGTGGCGGGGGACGGCCAGGGCTGGTCCTCGCTGCACCTCGCTGAGCAAGGACAGCCCAGATCGCAGGGCGGGCGCGTCGCTCGCTTCGCTCAGCTCTTGGGAGCCACTTGGATCGGGGTGGATTGGAGGGATGAGAAAAGTTATTTTATCTGTTTCCTAAAGCGAATGATCCTTCTCTTTGCTTTTTCTTTTTCTTTTTTTTTTCCCTTATTTTTCCTCTTTTTTTTTTTTCTTTCTTTCTTTCTTTCTTTCTTTCTTTCTTTCTTTCTTTCTTTCTTTCTTTCTTTCTTTCTTTCTTTCTTTCTTTCTTTCTTTCTTTCTTTCTTTCTTTCTTTCTTTCTTTCTTTCTTTCTTTCTTTCTTTCTTTCTTTCTTTCTTTCTTTCTTTCTTTCTTTCTTTCTTTCTTTCTTTCTTTCTTTCTTCTTTCTTTTTTCTTTCTTTTTTCTTTTTTTTCTTTCTTTTTTCTTTTCTTTCTTTCTTTTTTCCTTTTTTTTCTTTCTTTTTTCTTTTTTTTTTTAAGTAATCTCTTTTTCGATATGAGTACCAATGATAAATAAATGTGGGCAGGTTTGTCCGGCTCCCCCCACCTCACCCATCACTCCCGTGACGTGGGGAAAGACTCGCGAAGGAACAGGAGGAAATTATGGGCAACGCAAACACCACCAAGTATGCTTCTCCACGAAAGAAAAAATAAAAAAATACAAAAAAACAAAACACGCAAAAGAAAAAACAAAACAAAGAAAAATTCCTCAAGCAACAAAACCCATAAGTAGGGGATGGAAGAAAAAGGACTTGCAGCAAAGCCCCCCTCTCAAGCCCCAGGGGAGGAGTAGGCAGTAGGTTACCGGAAGGAGCAGAGATTAAGTCTACCTTTACCATGCTCAAAATTAAGAAGCATCCTAGTGTCTGTGCTGCTGAACAGCAAGGAGGCTTTCAAAACGCCGCTTTGCTAGGTAAAAATTACTCCGGGCACCTCTCCCGCAATTCCTCCCCCTCCGCGCACCCCGAAACCTGCCGAGGAGCACGAAATCTGCCTGGTCCTGCCGGGCACCTCCACGGAGCAGGCCTGCAGGTTTTCCTGTAATTCCGGGATTCCCTGTTGTAAGCTCTTAAATAGAATATTGAAAACATTTTCCTTATGGTGCCTGTTCTTGCCTTGTAGCGCTGGTACTAAACAAATAAGAAAAGTGTGTTAAAGGGAGGCTACAGTTACAGCATCTTGGCCTAATATTCCCACATATAATTAAAACCATAGCCACAATAATACATAAATAAATAACAGCAAACAGAAGGGACCATTCCTGTTCCTGTCGAAAACAACTGTTTTGGCTCTATCACTGTATTATTTTATTGGAGCAGTCTACACCGTTCCCTCCTAATTTTATTTTAATTTATTTTAGTAGGAGAGACAGCAGGGAAAGAAATGATGCATTTGGGTTGGTTTTTTGTTTTTTTTTCCTTTTAAGTCTATGTTTAGTTTTAATTTTCCTGTATTTTAAAATAAACACGTTGGCTGCAGAGTGTTTGATCTTTGCAAAAAGGAAGCCTATATTGTAAAGGAATGTGCAGCAGTTTGGTATGAAAATGGGGTTGTGACTCACAGCTGCAGGCAGAAAAAAAGGTGTTGTGGTGTCAGCCAGAGGTGTTCAGTCTAATAACTCAAGCTGTAAACTGTATCCTCTAAAATTACTTACATAGTAAATCACTCAGGGGTTAAAAAATAGACTGGAAAGTGTAAAGGAGGGGGGGGAAATCTTTTAGAAGTTCCCTTCATGAAAATTATTTGTAATGATTGGAATTAAGAGTTTAATATCTCCCTCATTTTCTTAAATGTGAGGCTGATACAGTTAATTGCCACTATATAGCCGATGGTGCTTACTCTCGGTCGTTCGTGAAAGGAACAGAAACTTGAAACTCATGTTTGGGGATAGCTGTTTCATTGACAGCTTTGCCCGGTTTACAGCTGATTTTGACCATCTCGAAGAAAAAAAAAAATAAAAAATTAAAGAGGCAGTCAGGGAAGTGAATTATCCTTAACAATTTTGTATCGCAGCGAAAACCCTCGGAAGAGCCTCCTCCCTGTGCACAGCCGAGGGGAGAGCGCCTCTGACATGTCTTTCTCCCCGAGACACGGCATTGCCCTCTCTTTGCCTCACGTAGGTGTATTAGTCTGGGAAACTGGGGAGGCTTTGAAAGGAGAGCTCTCTTCCAGCTTAACTTCTGGGTCTGCAGCAGTTCAGTCTGGGAGAGCAGGGGGGGAAATATCAACCCTCAACTCCGGTGTCATCTGCAGTGTTTTGCTGCAAAGGAATGGAGCGAGTAATGAAGCAGGAATCCGAAAGGAGCATCCCAAGTCGAAATGTTGCCTTTCAGAGGAGCTTTCCCCGTTTCCAGGAGCAGTTTCCTCCGCTGGAAAGGAGATGCTGGCTGCGACTTTCGGGTGGTTGCACCTCGGCTGATAGGGAAAGTAACTTGCTGGGAAGATTTCCATCAAGAGACAAATTGAGGGTTTGAGAAAAAAAATAAAATAAGCAAAATAAGATAAAAATAAGATAAAAGCAAATTCAAAACAAAACAAAACAAAACTGGGGAAAATGCCCTACGGGCGTCAGCAAATGTTTACGGTGGAAATAAGAAGTCAACAACAATTAAAATCTGGAAACCACGTTCATTAGTATGCAGCACATACGATCTATCTTTTATGTTTATCTTTCTCCGCGGATCAATATTGTAGCAGCATGTGCCGGGAACAAGCAGAAATCTGGCCACTGCATGTGGCTGACCTTTCCCTCTCTCCCTACAGGTCAGATCGTCTTCATCAAAACAGGTCAGCTCGTCTTCATAACTATCATCACCTAATGCGGCCACAGCCACGGCTCTCATTAAAACCGGTATTTAATCTAGGCTCTGTGACTAAGAATCAAAGGAGAAGGGGTGTTTGCCCACACTGAGGAATTAGCAGACTAGGAAGAAGAAGGGGGAAAAAAAGTTGGAATGAAAATTGCTCTTTTTTTTCTTCTTTTTTTTTTTTTTTCTTTTTTTTTTTTTTTCTTTTTTCGCCGCAAACTGCTGTACACCGAGATCCAGCCCGAACCCTCTCACACCCGCACAGCCCCCGTCTCCTGCGGGGGCTCCGCTGCCAGGAACGCGGGCCGGGCAGCGGATCGGCCCGAGCCCCGTCCCTGCCGCCCCCGGGACGGCTCGGCCTCGGCCACCCACGGGCGCTGTGCGGGGCCCCCAACATCCGCGCCCGGCGGACAGGTGTCGGGGACATCCCGTCCCGCGGCCACCAACCCTGCCCGCCTGGGGCTGGGTCACGCCGGGTGCCCCCCGCGGACCCCACGGCCGCCCCCAGCCCTCTGCGAGGTGCGATGCCGCGCGTGTAAAACACCCGCTCAATCACTTACTGGCGCTTGAATTACTCCCCACCACCCCCCCTCTCCTGCTTTAGTTGCCGATTATTTTCTTTTTAACACCAAAAGAGCGTCCTTCTCCCTCCGGAATGCAACAGCTGATCCCGCGCGTGGGGCCCCGGCGCGGCTGGAGGAGTCCTCGCTCCTCTCCGGGCTCCGCCGCTCGTCCCTGCCAGTTCCCCGAGCTCCTCATCCAAAAGAGCTTGGGAGCACGGGCGAGGGACGCGGGGGAACCTGCTCGTGGCTCCTGCGCTGCGAGGAAGTGGGAACCGCGGTCCGTTTGGTGCCGCGCTTCCTTTTCTCGGGACAGCAGTTAGGCAGCCACTTTGAAGTGTTTATTAAAGACATGAAACCTCGAGCGAAGGTCTTCCCTTCCCTCCCCCTGTCGTCTTGTGCATCTCCTTCTTCGCTTTTCTTCTTTTCTCTCCCCCAAAAGTATTAAAAACAGAAATCGTCCAGAAAATAAATTTTAAAAATAAAAAATAATAAATAAATAAAGTGGAAAAAATTTAATAAAGGAAAAAAAGGAAAGGAAGGAAAATATAGAAAGGAAGGAAGGACGAAAGGAAGAAAGAGAAGAGAAGAGAAGAGAAGAGAAGAGAAGAGAAGAGAAGAGAAGAGAAGAGAAGAGAAGAGAAGAGAAGAGAAAAAAGAAAAGAAAAGAAAAGAAAAGAAAAGAAAAGAAAAGAAAAGAAAAGAAAAGAAAAGAAAAGAAAAGAAAAGAAAAGAAAAGAAAAGAAAAGAAAAGAAAAGAAAAGAAAAGAAAAGAAAAGAAAAGAAAAGAAAAGAAAAGAAAAGAAAAGAAAAGAAAAGAAAAGAAAAGAAAAGAAAAGAAAAGAAAAATGAGGGAACCCCAAGCACTGGGGAAGACTTGCACTTTGGGACAGAGGGGGGCATCGTGCCCTGCAGGGTAAGACAATAGTTCTTGCTTGCTCTGCTGCTAATATGCAGCTCTATCCCCGGTAGTCTGGCTCGGGGAAAAGAGGAAAAAAACAAAAACAATAGGGGAAAACCCCCCAAAACCTAAGAGAAATTAAAAAAAAGAGGGAGGGGGAGAGGAAGAAAAAAAAGCTACCCACGAAATTAAAAATAAACCACAAAAAAACCCAAAACCAACAAACAAAAAAACCCCAACAAACAAAAAGATGACAAATAGAAAAATATACATACCTCGCTGTGCCCGGGAGCACGTCTAGCGTGCACTTGCGGCTGGGGAGAGGTTTGGGGAGCCTGCTATGTCTTCATAGAGGGCAGGAAACGTGTACGAGTTTCTGAAAACAAAGGGGAAACTTAAAAGGCTGATACGGGTTTGGGGAGGTCTGGCCAGAGCCAAACGGAGCGGCTTCAGGCCGGGCTGCTGCCCCCGGCACCGGCGGCGGGGGCTTGGCCGTGCAGGGGCAGCCCTTTGCCCGCTGCGGAGCCCCGGCACCGCCAGCCTCAGCACCGAGCTCCACGCTCGGCTTCGGGCGACAGCTCCTGCATTTTATTCTGTTTCGGGCTGGGCTGTTGTCGTGTCTGTTTGTTTGTTTGTTTGTTTGTTGGGAGGTTGGTTTACCTTTGGGTGTGGGCTCGGTTTTTTTCTGCCACCACCGGCCGCAAGCCAAAGCCACACGAGCAGCCAAGCCAGGTGAAGCAGAGCGGGGGCAGGTGAACGCAGAGCCCTGAGCTGCCCTCCAATCGAGGGTGTGGGGGGCAAAGCGCAGCCTGTTTTATGGACGGACCCTCAAATATTTTGGCTTGCGAGGAGAGAGTAATTCCCAGGGAAATCAATCCGGCTTTTCAGGGGGTCCGCAGGAAGAGTTGGGAAAGCGTTTCATTATTAACGATAGAAATTAAACGCAGCCCTCCATGCTGCTTTTCACGGTATAAAGGAAGAAGCACACCGCTGCAGGACAGTTCCCCGAGTGGGGCTGCCACAGCTGGGCACGGGATGCCAAGAGCGGGGCCTCCCGCTGCTCACGGGCCGTGGGGACCGTGGGGCCCAGGCCAGCCGGGAGCCCTCAGGCCAGAGTCCTCGGGGACTGAGGGCACCCGCCCGGGGCACCCGCCCGGGGCTGGCCATGAGGGGATTGTGGGATGCCAGGGCAGGCTCGGGACTGATGGGAAAGCCTCAGGCCTCCCTCCAGATTGGTTCTCAAGTTGTCTTCAGGGCTAGGGCAGGAAGATTTGGCAAGTTCAGGTTCAGCGTAGGAGAAAAAGGTGGGGGGAGGGAGGGGTTTGGGGTTGAGAGTGTCGAGGTGGACAAAGGAGAGGAGCGAAATTCGGGGTCGGGGGCCACCCTTGCATAAGGCTGTGTGGAGGATCTTGGCTGCTCTACCCCCTAAAAAAACCCAAGCCCTGAACCCGATGACTTACCGCTCTCCCTTAAGCGTGGCAGGGCCAGGCCGGGGTCAGGACACGAGGGAGGCGGGTGGAGAGGGGCTGCGGGCTGGATGAGCCAAGGCCAGGGTCAAGTTCAAGGCCAGCCTGGGTAGGACAGGGAAGGGGGGGAGCTTACTCACTGCCACAGCCGCCGCATCCCTGGGCCTGCCGGAGGAGAGGCATCCCTGCCGATTTGACCAGAGGGAGGCCGCTTGCCCCCCTCAAGGATCATCCCTGGGCTCCCCCGAAGCCAGAACGGCTCCGGGGGTGTGGGGAGAAGGGGAGCCCAGCTTCCGAGCGCTTCTCTCCGGCCGGAGCTGAGCCCACTGGGGCGGGGGACGACGGAGCCGGGTTGGTGGCTTTGGGCAGGGCTGCTCGTGCACCCCTGGGCCCGGGAGGGGATTTGGGCAGACGGTGGCTGGCAGGAACTGGCTCTGAAGAGGGACCCCCGTATGGTTTTCAGCTGCAGGGAGGCCGGCAGGACAAGGAGAGATCCTCTCAGCTGCATTTCCCACGGATGTCTCCAAGGGGCAGGCGGCATATGCCAATGATTTTAATAAATATTTTTTTTACGTAATATTATTACCGAACATAAATTAGGTTTTAATAGCCGTTTGATTACCCGGGGAGCTGCCGTGTGCGCGGGGATGGCCGCTCTGGGAGGAGCGCAGCCGCCGAGGAAGCTCCGGATCCGCTCCCCATCTAAACTTCCTTGTCAGCGGCGGGACGCGGGGGAGGGGGTGTCTTTCCATCCCTCCTCCCCTTCCCCTGGGTGTAGGTAACCCTCATCTCACCCCAGAAGTGAGCAGGGCCCCGTGTGCCCTCATCTCCTCACCTAACTCCCTCACACGGGCTGCAGACAGCTCTACTGATATTTGAACACGCGGGACAAAGCCCGAAAAACCCAAAGCGACGTGTGGCCCGGGGGGAGCTTGAGCGATGGGCTCGGCCGGCTGTGAGGAGCACAGGGCTTTCCCAGGCTGCACAAGCTGCCGCTCAAGGCAGCGCAGCCACCGCAGGGCGCTCGGAGCCCGGCTCACAGCGCTGCCTCTTCGCAGGGCACATTTCGGTGCCTTGACAAGGCCGAACTTTTTCCAGGATTTCCCGGCCGCTGTCACACTCTCCTTGTCTGTCCCGGTGCGGCGGGCTGTGTCCGGAGAGCTGCTGTCCGGCTGCTCTGCACGGGCGGCTCCGCCGGCCGGGCCCCGACGGCGCGCATGGAGCCGAAGGCCGGGCCAGCATCCCGGGAAAGTCATCGCCCGGCGGCTCTCCGTCCCCCCGGACACATCTGACAACCCAAACCGCTCTCTGGGCTAAAATAGAATTAAAAAAATAAAACAAAAATAAATCAAGAAAGAAAATAAAAAAGAGAGAGAGAAAAAAAACTCGAAGGGGAAATGTGAGCTCTCGGTCACCACAACTTTTTTCTCTCCCGGGCTTGCATGGAGGCTACGAGAAGGATGAAAAGGCAGGAGGCAAGGACTATCTACGGCTCAAAGCAGCCGAGCTCAGAGCCTTGTCATCATTGCACCTTCACCTCCATCCCGAAACGCCCCGCTTTCTCAGCCTATGGGGCAATGGTCTCCCCAGCCAGCCACGCACCGGGGAGAGAGGGTTGAGGAAGGCAGGAGCCGAAGGAAGATGTGCTGTCGCCCTGCAAATATCTTATTAAAGGAGATCTTGCCTTGCAAGTAATTTCGAGAATATGCATACCCTCCCTCACCCTTTTCTTTCAGCTCAAAGGCTTCACAAAGTTTTAGGGGCTTTTGTGGCTTTTTTCTTTTTTTCCCCCTTCTGGATGGGAGAGCCCAGCTGGAAGGAATCCTCCTGTTGCAGTAACCAGCGGACGTTTTAAAAGCATTTGTTTTGCAGTTGCCTCTCAGCTCATCCCATACCTTATAGCAGGTTTTAGAGAGCCTTTGGCATAAAAAGGAAACAGCTCGTGCAGTTTCAACACGTTTTATTATATTTCTGTATGCATTACTCTCAAAACATATCACAAGAAATGATGAAACCACTTAAACCTTCAAATAAAAAATCTGAAACAGTTTATGCTCACAATTGTACATATTTATAGTTAAGAAACATTCTTTATAAATACTGTTTCCTCTGTAGCAAGTTAATACCATAATTTAATTACAAATGGATAAATATGGTAACAGGTATTTACAGGAGGAAGGGCGTTATTACGGAAAAGCTAACGGCACGACGTTTATTTTTCCTCACAATCTTCCGAACAGGAACTAACAAATTGAACTTGCAAAAGCACTAAAACATCACATGTAAACCCAGCTAACAGAAAAATACATTCACAAGCGTTGTTGTTCGTGTGTGTGTCTGTGAGTAACAGAATGGAGACTTTGGCACGGTATTTCTTCCCCAGTCTATAGTTGAAATGCAGTTTACAATCAAGTTGCTTCTTAAAAAGGAACACAATATTCAAGATATCACAATTACAAAAGAAACCATTTTTTTTTCTTCCACGTTACTTTTTTTTAAAGGGATGAACTAAAAAAGGAGAAGAGAAGGAAATGGGGAGGGAGAGCAGGAGAAAAGAAAACAAGTCCATCACTTTCTCGGGGAGGGAGAAAGAGGGGGGAAAAAAATAAAGAGGAAAAAAAAAAAGAAAAGAAAAGAAGAAGAAGGAGAAAGGGACCAATCCGCGGTTTACAAACGGGACGAACTTCTATACACCGAGAATCCAGGAAAACCTCGTTCCCCACCTCGCCGGAGGAAGGAGAGGGCCGCTATATACACAGTTCGTGGGGCGGGAGGGCGCTGGCTGCTCCGGGCGGGGAGGCGCGGGGACCAGAGGAGTTTGAGTCTCTGATCTTTTGTCTGAAGACTCCGGAGGGAGAGTTTCTTTCCGCCGGCTTGGGAAGCTTTTAGTTGGGTGATGTGTTGGTGGGGCTTGGGGTTGATTGTTTTACCCTCTCTCTCTCCCCTTTCCGTTCCTCCGTTGATTTACTCATTCTCTTACGTTTTTTCAGCACGTAGTTTTTGGAATTTTTTTTTTTTTTTTTTTTTGCTGGTTCAAAATGTTCTCAGAAAGAAAAAATAAAAAAAAAAAATAAAAAAAAAAAAAGACGCGAAGGCGGGAGGGTGTGGGGAGATGAAGGCCCCCTGTGCCCATCCTGCTCGGCCGTCATTTCGCTGCCGGCGGGTGCGGCGGCATCTCCCGGCGCGTCTCCGGCGGGCTCGCTCGGTCCCTCCTGCCCGCCGCCACCGCCACCGCCGCCGCCGGGGCGGGGAGGGCGCGGCGGGGCCGTGCAGAGCAGTCCGGCGGGGCCCTACACGTACCACTCGTTGAAGTTGGAGGAAAGGCCGCTGTGGCCGCCGCCGCCGCCGCCGCTGCCGCCGCCGCCGCCGCCCCGGTGCACGGCGGACACGGCCGCCGCCGCTGCCGCCGCCGCCGCCGCCGCCGCAGGGGAGAGGTTGTTGGTGCTCTGCGACTCGGCGCTAGGGGACACCAGCCCCGGGGGGGTGGAGGACTCGTAGCCGGAGCTGGCGGCCGGGGAGGATTCGGAGCCTTGCGGGGACGACTCGTGCACCTGGGGGGCAAAGGCAACACGGCCGGGTGGAGGGGGGATGGCGAGGCCGCGGCCGCCCCCCGGGCGCACCCCCCGCCGCCGGCCCGGCCCTCCGCCGCCCCTGGGCCCAGCGCCCGCCGCCCGCCGCCCCGTCGGGGCGCCCGGAGCGGGGCGGCCGCCCTCCCGCCTCCCGCCGCCGGCTGCGGGGCCGGGTACCTTCATGTGTTTCCGCAGGGAGCTGGGGTGGGTGTAGGACTTGTCGCACATCTTGCACAGGTAGGGCTTATCCGAGGTGTGGACGTGCATGTGCTTCTTGCGGTCGCTGCTGTTGGCGAAGCGCCGGTCGCAGCCTTCGAACTCGCACTGGAAGGGCTTCTCCCCTGCAAGAGAGCGGCGCAGCAGTGGGGTGAGCGAGGCCGCCCCCCGCAAACCCCGCGCAGCCCCCGCATGGTTTCCCCGCCCTCGTCCTCCTCTCCCGGTCGCTTGGTCCAGCGGTTTCCCAAAGCAAGGCGCCGGCCGCGTCCCGGTACCCGCAGCCCCGGAGGGCCGCAGCGCTCACGCGGTGCCCTGAAGCGAGGCACCCCCCGTCCCCCGCCTGGTCTTCCTACCAAAACCTCGGGGATATCCCCCTCCCGGCATCTTGCCTGACTTTATTTCGACCGCTGCCAACACACATAGCCAGCCCCGTTAGAGATTGAAGAAGAAAGACAATTTGAAGAAAAAAAAAAAAAAAAAAAAAGCAATCATCATCGAGCCGTCTCGCCTCGGTACCAAATCCGCTATCCTGTTAAACTGGAAACCATTACCGACAGATTTAAGGCCGGGCATATTGTTTCGTGTATGGATATTCGAGATAAACGCACATCCGCTGGGAAAACTAAACGTCTGTAAAATACTTCATTTAATTTTCATAGGGATTCCTCTCGCCCGGCTGCCAGGACTCCAAATGCCGGGGAGTACTTTGGAGGTGAGAACTCCACATTCCCCCGCCTTTGGAGGGGGAAGCATTTAACATTAGATTCCATTAGCACCTAAATTGTTTCTTAAAGACATCCGCTCAGACACAATGACTTCAGTGCGGGCATCTCATGCAAATACATTTCTCAAATTTTAAACCTTGTTAAAGCTCGTCTCGCACCTCGCATCGGGCTTAGCACTTGAGAAAACAATAGGCCTCGAGATTTTTAGCCTTTCTCCGGGTAAATATTTGGAGTGGAAGTCGCTAAAATATTTGGCCGTCTTTTATGAAATAGTCTGGCACGGTTTGAGCCGGCAGGAGTAGTAAATGAATAATAGATGAGGCGGGAGGATGCGTTTATTTTTGTTACCCTTCGGCTCAGGCGATTTTCCATCAGGAAAGCCTGGGCTCCCTCGACCCTCTTCCACCTGATTTGGGTGGAAGTTTCCGAACCTCAAATCCTCTGTTCCCTATTACATAATTTAATAAACTGCTGCAAAAACACCTTAAATCACATCGAGTGAGACTTTCAAAACAATTTTTTTTAAAATGAGAAAATTTTATTGCCTTGCTCACACCATTTAAATTTAATGGAAAGCATTCCCAGAAAGGGACTTTTTGCCACTTCTAACGGGATTTCGGACTAATGATTGATTTTGCACGTATTTATATAGTTTCTCTCGGTATCCATAAATAAAAGCCACGCTCACAAGCGCTGAAGTTGTATGCAAATACGTTGCATAGAGCAAATGACTAAGGCGTTTCAGATGGATGGATGGATGGATGGATGGATGGATGGACGGACGGATGTCTTCCCGTATTTTAGCAAGACGGCAAAATTTGGTTCGCACTGTATTCCGCGTTTCTGCGGAAAGACTCCGCTGACCCTTCGTACGAATCTACAGCTCTCGCTCACAAATTAAAACAAATCAGTAAAATATCCTTTCGAAATCTGGAATGGAGGGGGATGTATGCTGCTGGGGAAGAAACCAAAACAAACGCAGCCATGTGATGGAGAGGGTTAAAAAGAATAAACTGGAAGCTTATTTTAAGCTTCTCCTCACTCTCCTAATTCAACATCACTCTGTCTGAGTATCTATTAGTTTACATACATATATACACACATACATAGGCACGGGCAGAGGGAGGAAATCTGCCGAAAAAAACCCGAATTACCTGTGTGCGTCCTTTTGTGAATTTTGAGATTTTCTGATCTGGCGAAAACTTTTCCGCAGCCAGGGAAGGGGCAGGGGAAGGGTTTCTCTCCCGTGTGCACTCGGATATGATTGACCAGTTTGTATTTCGCTTTGAAAGGTTTGCCTTCGCGGGGACACTCCTCCCAGTAGCAGACATGGTTGCTCTGCTCGGGTCCCCCAACGTGCTCCACCGAGACATGGGTGACCAACTCGTGCATGGTGCTGAAAGTTTTATTGCAACTTTTTTTGGGGTTGTTCAGCTGTTCGGGATCGATCCACTTGCAGATGAGCTCTTGCTTGATGCACTGCTGCCGCATGTAGCGGAAAAAGGCACCTGGGTGGTGGTGGTGGTGGGCTGCCATGTTCATGCCCATATTCATATTCATGGGGCCGTACTGGTTGTGCAGCTGAGCCGCCGAGTAAGGGTCAGTCCTGGGGCTGGAAACCTGGCGGTACTGATCCGACCGGGCGAATACCTCCCCCGGCAAGCCCAGTCGCATCTGCCCGTTGAGAACATTTTGGGAGGCGTGGGGGCCATGCTGGTCGTGGATGCCCGGGAAGAGGAGGTGGCTCTGAGCGTCCGTGTGCGGGTGGTGCAGGCTGCCGGCCGCAGGGCCGAAGATGCCGTGCTGTCCGCCGGCCGGCGACGAGTCCCCGAAGCCCCGGCTGCGAAACAAGAAGTCCCGGGTAGAGTTGAAGGGCGCCCCGGAGTAGGAGCCGACATGAGCGGCGTGGGGGCCCAGGGCGGCGGCAGGGTAACCGGGCGCCTGCGAGGTGAACGCCGAGCTCTGCCCGGGGGAGAGGTCGTGGGCGCCGGCGTTGAGCTTGAAGGCGCCCATGTGCGCCGCCGCCGAGTCCACGAAGCTGTTCTGCGCCGCCAGGCTCAGCTCCCGGTCCTGCATCTCCGCCGCGGCCGAGTGGTGGTGCCGGGCGAAGGTGCCCACTCCGAGGGCCGGGAACTGCGGGCCGGCGTCCAGCAGCATGGTCCGCGCCGCTCCGGGGACGCAGCCGCTGCCGCCGCTGCCGCCTCCCCGCTACCGCCTCCGCCTCCGGGCTGCCGCCGCCCGCCCGCCCGGGCGCGGGGCCGCCGCCGCTCCGCTCCGCTTCCCCCCGGCAGCCGCCGCGTCCCCCCGCCGCCGCCCGCGTCCGCACCGGCCCGATGCCGCCGCTGCCGCCGCGGCGGAGTCGTATCCGGAGCCAGGCAGAGCAGAGTCCAAAGGCGAGCGGAGAACCAAAGTGTATTAAAGGAGCTGAGGCGGGGGCGGGCAGGGGAGGGGAGGGGGAGCAGGGAGGGACGGGGCTGGGGACGGGGGGGGGGGCAAGGCTCGCCTCGCCGTTCCCTGCGGCACACACACACGCACGCACACACACACTCGCACACACGGCCCCGCGCACACGCCGCCGCCGCCCCCCCCGCTTCCTCCGCCGCCACCGGGATGTCAGCGCCGCCGACCCCCGCCCGCCCGGCCCCGCGCCGCTCCCCGCGTGGGCCGCGGCCCTCCCCGCCGCCCCGAGCCCCCCGCCGCTGCCGGGCCTCCGCTTCTCGTTTTATCTCCGCCGGGCATTAGCGGTGTCTCTCACGGAGAAAAACTTGCAGCCGCGGGTTCCCACGGAAGCGAAGGGACCCGGGGGGGTGCCCCGCGCCGCGCCGCCCCCGCCCGCCGCGGCGGGAGGGCGTGAGGAGGGGGGCGAGGAGGGGGGTGCCGGAGGCGGATTAAAAACAATAAGGGCGGCGGTGGGGGTGGGGAGGGGAGGCGGGGGGCGGGAAGGGGCCGGGAGTGCCGGAGCGCCGCGGCCGGGGCGGCGGAGTTGCAGCCCCGCTCCGCCCGGGCCCTCGCTGCCTTTCGCTCTTCTGTTTATTTCGGTGGGCGCTGCTGAGGCGGCGGCTTTTTATTCCCCCCCCCCCCTCCCCCTCTTTTTCTTCCCTCCCTCCCCCGGCCTCTCTCCTTCTCCCCGCCCGCCACTGGCGGCTCCTCTCCCAACGCCGCCTTCACCCGCCGCCCGGCCGCTCTCCCGGCTCCCGCTCATTGCCCGAGCCGCCCCGTCCATCCGGGCGTCCCCGGCCACCGGCTAATGGCGGAGCGGCCGCCCCGAGCCCTGCCCGCCCCCCCGCCCGCCCCGCGCCCCGCGCTGCCACCGCCGATCGCCCCGCGGCCGCCCGGCCCCCGCCCGGCCCCGCTCCGCACGGCCCCGCTCGGCGCCGGTGGCCGCCTTCAGCCCCGCACTGCCCGTGGCTTCTTGATTTTTTGGGGGAGTCACACACCCCCTCCCGCCCGCCTCCCCCGCGGCGAGGGGAAGGGGTGGCGCGGGGAGAGGCGCGCCGAACTCGGAAAATATCGATGTACGCTTTGGCATGTGATCCTGCCTCGGGAGGCAAACAAACAAAGCGAGGGGCTTAAAATATACCCCTGCAGCCCCTTTCCCCATTTCGGTTAAAGCAGATGAAGCCCGTGATCGATAAAGGGAGCGAGGGGGGAATCAAATAAAAGTCACGTTGACGGGGCGAGGGTGGCTGGGACAAAAATAAAAAATAAAAGAAAATAAAAATTAAAATATAAGAGGGAACGGTCGCTCTGGCTGTTTGGGCTTTTAAACCACTTATGTGGGAACAGAGAAGTCGATCTGCGATCTGCATGTGTTGTGAATGCGTATCTGAGAGCAGATGCTTTAGGAGTTTTCCTTGTCTTTCCCCTTTCTTGAAAAAGAAATAAAACAAACCCGAAAAAAAACCCTACCCAAAACCCCACCCTGCCATTGTTATTTGGAAACCGGATTCTTACATGGCAGGAATAAAAAAGCATAAAGCCGGCACACACACACGCACCCGCACACACACAGAGCAAACAAGTCCCCTTCCCCTCCCCCTCCAGTAAATACACGTCTGGCCCCCTGATTCGGTTTGTTTTGTAGTGGCTGAAAATAATCATCTCGGGCCAGCAGCTCACCAATAATAAGGCTTTGAAAAAATCAAAGCCTGGCATAACATTTGCCATCTTAACCACCCTTCACGAAACCTTGTGCCTCCATACCCATCAGTTCTGTGCTTGGTAGAGAAGCAACCCAAAATATAGGGGTTTGTGTGGTTTGGGGGGGGTCTTTTTGAAATTCTCCCTTCGACATTCCCCCTACGACTCCTCACGACATTAAATCCACATCAGACACAGGCAGGCTCAAACCTGAACCCACAGCATCCAAGCACGAGTTTTACAAGGAGAGATGGATGGATGGATGGATGGATGGATGGATGGATGGATGGAAGCAGGAAGGCAGGAAGGAAGGCAGTCAAAGGTAATACTGCCTACCAACTAATATCTTTCCCATCATTGTCACTAAATAGTTAAAATATTTCCAAGACTGTCCGAAAGTGTTTGAAATGTGACATTAGTCTTTGAACAAGGAGAGGACTTAAAATGGGAAGAAGTGGGATTCCTTCTAATCTGAAATGGGCAATAGGAGATAAACTGAATATAAATGCAGAGCTGCACCTCTGATGCCAACAGCCTTTTTCTCTTTGCTCGCTGTCATTCGGTCCTGCCTTTGTAGGCAGGAGTGTCTGCTCCCCAGATCTTGCCTTTCCAGGCTGTAGCTTGGGAGCATATGCTGTCCTTGTCCTGACCCCCAGGCTCCCAGGAACAGACCGCGAACAAATTCTATTTTCCTTCTCTGAAAAGATTTCGAGGTGGAGGTCTGAGAGAAGTCCTCCACCGTTGCTGGGGATTTCGAGAGCCCAAGCTGAAGAGGAGAGCTTGGTCTCCTGCATCGTCTCCCTCCAGATTAGTGAAAAAAAAAAAATCACACAGAAAACTAGACGTTTGAATACACTTCTCTCCCCCCCCCCCCCCCCCCGATTTAAAAGAATTTACTACATCTAAGATAAGAAAAAGAACAAATATGTGCAAGAAAATTGGCAGTTCAAAACAGTTTTGGAAAGAAAATAACAAAGGTGAATATTCATATAAATAACTACCTTCTGGATTTCCCCATCATCCATCTTTCTTTCTTTCTTTCTTTCTTTCTTTCTTTCTTTCTTTCTTTCTTTCTTTCTTTCTTTCTTTCTTTCTTTCTTTCTTTCTTTCTTTCTTTTTCTTTCTTTCTTTCTTTCTTTCTTTCTTTCTTTCTTTCTTTCTTTCTTTCTTTCTTTCTTTTTCTTTCTTTCTTTCTTTCTCTCTTTCTCTCTTTCTTTCTCTCTTTCTTTCTCTCTTTCTTCTCTCTTTCTCTCTTTCTCTCTTTCTCTCTTTCTTTCTCTCTTTCTTTCTCTCTTTCTCTCTTTCTCTCTTTCTCTCTTTCTCTCTTTCTCTCTTTCTTTCTTTCTTTCTTTCTTTCTTTCTTTCTTTCTTTCTTTCTTTCTTTCTTTCTTTCTCTCTTTCTCTCTTTCTCTCTTTCTCTCTTTCTCTCTTTCTCTCTTTCTCTCTCTCTCTCTCTTTCTCTCTTTCTCTCTTTCTCTCTTTCTTTCTCTCTCTCTCTCTCTTTCTCTCTTTCTCTCTTTCTTTCTCTTCTTTCTCTTTCTCTCTTTCTTTCTCTCTTTCTTTCTCTCTTTCTCTTCTTTCTCTCTTTCTCTCTTTCTCTTTCTTTCTTTCTTTCTCTCTTTCTCTCTCTTTCTTTCTCTCTCTCTCGTTTTCCTTCCTTCCTTCCTTCCTCCTTCCTTCCTTCCTTCCTTCCTTCCTTCCTTCCTTCCTTCCTTCCTTCCTTCCTTCCTTCCTTCCTTCCTTCCTTCCTTCCTTCCTTCCTTCCTTCTTCCTTCCTTCCTTCCTTCCTTCCTTCCTTCCTTCCTTCCTTCCTTCCTTCCTTTTCCTTCCTTTTCCTTCCTTTTCCTTCCTTTTCCTTCCTTTTCCTTCCTTTTCCTTCCTTTTCCTTCCTTTCTTTTCCTTTCTCTGTTATTATTTTTTCTCTTCCTTTATTATTTTGTCTCCTCTTTCTTTCTTCTCCTTACCTTATTTTTCTGCATTTCCTGCCTCCCCTCCCCTCGCCCCTCGCTCTGCCTGCTCAGCGGTGCCGGCATCGGGGCTCTTTCGGGGGGATGCAGTGAATTCCAGCCGGAGCCCCCGCAGGCTGGCCGCTCTCTGCTATTCTTTCAGGCTCCAGCCCTACTCTCTCTGCAGGAAACAGAGGAGCTGATCCAAGTTCAAAGTCACGTCGCCGTCCCTCCTAAGAAGTGCTTTATTTGCCTCTGAACCGCAAAACCCCTTTCCCCCATGTCACAGGGTAACAAGGGAAGGGAGCGAGGGAGGAAGGGAGGAAGGGAGGGGGGCAGAGGCACCGGCAGCCAGCCCCGCACTCTCTTGTCGGGCCACCGCCACGAACACAGCCTGCGGCTCACGGCAGCTTTCGAGGGAGGAAAGCAAGCGGTCACCCAAAGTCGGTGCTAAACTGCTTTATTGAAAGAAGTTTTTCAACAGGTTTCTGGAGGTGCCAGACCTACACAGCAAACGTCAGCTTCCCCGGGAAAGCTTTCCGGTCTTTGTAAGTTTTCCGAAATTCGTTTAAAAACTGCTCTTCTCTTTTTCTTACCGGTCAGTGATGTGAAGGGAGCTGGAGAGGGATGTGGAGGGGGGGAAGTAGAACGAGGGGAGAGCAATTTTTTGCCTCCCCTGGACTGTATATATCGTCTTCTCCTTCTAACCCTTTTCCCGAGAGGTATCACCGCCCTCTGGGGAGGCTCCGCGCCCCCTTTCTCCGTCGCCCCCTCCCTGGCAGCCATGGGTGCCGCAGTGGGGGCGCAGGCTGCGGTGGGGCCGGGGGCTCTGCCCATAGGAGGATGCGGCTGGCGATGGCCTCGTCGGGAAAAAGAGGCGGAAGGAGCCACCGGAGACGGGTGTGTGTGCATGTGAGAGAGAGAGAGGGAAAGGGGGAAGAGGGTGTCTTTCCCCGAAATTCAGCCTTCCAACGCAGTAAGGGGACGAGGTGCGGGGCGAGGAGGGCGAGTGTGGCCGACCCGTAGCCTGGGGAGAAGAGGCCAGTCGAGCTGCATCACTTGCACCGTTGTCTGTATCACAGACACTCATAAATTCAACAAGCTCATCAACAGGATATTAAGTTGCAGGTTACCTTTGATGGTGCCGATCCGAGCCACTTCTAGGCCGTTCGACCTATGACCCGTGAAGACCACATGTGTTGTGCTGCAGCCTCCCTCTGTAAAACACACACTTAGAGACAAAAGTTCTTTGTCAGGCTCTACCGGCAGAGTTATGTAAAAGAAAAGGGGAAATAATTAAAATCTCAGCCAAGCTGTAACTTTTAAATGCTTCTTTAAAATTAAAAAAAAAAACGAAACAAAACAAAAACAAACCAGGAAAATACCAAACAACCCACTAGGCAGAGCAGGGACGGAAGGAAGAACCACCTCTCCTTCGTGCCATTAATATTTATTGTTCCTTCAGTTGCACTTATATATGTATAAAATCCCGCTCTCGGCGGTAATGCCATGAGACGGCGGGGGTCAAGACCAGTGTTAACACTTTTTTCCAGGACGGGAATCTCGGCAGAAGGGCAGCCGGTGCCTCCGCCCCTGCCCAGCAGCGGCTGAGGGACGCGCAGCGCCGCGTATTCTGCGCGCCCTGCCCCACTGCGCCACTCATTCCGCAGCCAGCACAGACCCGCCGCAACGCCCCCCAAAATGGGGTCTGCTGCAGCACTGCCGGGTTTTATTGGATGCACCTTTTTCCATCTGGAGATGCCCATATAAACGTTAGAGGCAGGGGAGAAGCGTCCCAATAAAGCGCGATGGACTTTGTAATACAATTTATGCTGTCATTCATAAATAACAATGCCATATGGTAACCATATTGCTTATACAAGTAAAGCCGTCAAAGTGTCACTATTTGATTTATCTCAACAGCTTCTTCCAACGGGACGTTCAGAAAGAGGGGAAGTGGGAAAGAGAGAGAGAGCAAAGCAAAATTTGGCCTGGGTTTCCTGAGACCGCCTCTCTCTTTATCTCTTTCTTTCTTTCTATATATGGATGGATGGATAGGTGGATGGAGAGATAGATAGATAGATAGATAGATAGATAGATAGATAGATAGATAGATAGGTGGAGGTTTTTTTCCTCATTTTGCTCCTATTTGAGAAATCCCCAAAGGGGATGCCCCCTCTTTCCCTGAGGAGGCGCGCACTGAACACGACAGCTCCAAAACTTATGCTCGTAAATCCCTGTCCCAAAGGTGCGGAGGGTCCCGGCCCCGGCAGCCCCTAGCCCCGACGTCGAATCCTTGTGTCAGCCTCAGGTTCCCGCTCGGATGCACGGAGCGACGACATTTGGCACAGGAGAAGTTTAATTTTTAAGGGTATAAATTATCCATCCCCTGAGCCCTCCATAAAGAAGGGGTGGGGAGTCTCACTGCCATATCGCTCCTCTCTTTCCCTTTCGTGCCCCTGGGCAGCCTCCCGCTCTCGGCGGAGGTCCCGGTGTCTCCGTGCTGTCCCCTGACGGGACAGCGAGCAGGGTTACCGTGGGTACCTCCTGCCCGTGCCGGACTCCACGGGGCTGCGACTCGGGGCGCTCCCTCCTGCTACGGGCGGACTCCACCTCGGCTCGCGGATGTTCGAGGAAAGAACCGAGCCGCAAAGCAGCCCCACGAGCGTAGAAAGCCACCCGCGATGGCTCGGAGGAGGATAGGCTTTTCTAGCACATTTGGGGAGTCTTGCAGGTCTTCCCGAGGAAAGCGGCAGTCGCGCTTCTTTTCTAATGGTTCCCCAGAAGAATGTTTTACACGTTATAAAATATTGTTCCCCGCTCCCTAACTATCAATAAGACGTGCATTAAAGACGATTGTTTGTAAATGGTGTTCATGATCATTAGCATACATTTACATAATGCAGCTCACAGCACAGCGTTTTACAGTTAAACACCTCCTAAAGCCCCTAGCCCGAGCTCAGTTTATAGAGGAAGCTTTACGAAATCAATTTGAAGGCTTGCAGGCTTTCACCCCGCCTCTGCAGCCTCCCCCGATGTCCCTTGGCAGGTTTGCGGCGAGCGGAGCCCTGCGGGAGGGCTCTGCAGCCGGCTCCGCCGCGGGAACGAGGCGCGTTCCGACCCCCGACGGGTGCTGTCGGGGTTCTGGGGGGGCTGTGCGGGTAGCACAGCACGCCTCCCCTCTGCTACAGCCCCAGAGGGCAGCGGCAGCCTGGGCCTGAGCTGGTGTCCGTGACTTAACGGGCTTTAAATTCTTCATGGCTCTTTTGGAGCTGGCAGCGTCCAAAATTGTCCCTGCGAGGGCAGCCACCTTATCTTTCCGGCGTTTGTAGCCGGTCCTAAAAATGAGCGAATTTCCACGTGAGTCTCCATCAACCCCTCCCTCTCCACAGTCACAGGTCAGCTGCCTATTAGCCAGATATAAAATATTTTCATTTTTTTATAGCCTCTCATAAAAATAAATTGATCGGGGTATATATTTGAATTAAGACATATTAAATCGATGACAGATGCACATCACCTGCGTTTAACAGGAGAGAGACAAGGAGGCATGGGAAGGTTCTGCAGAGCTGTGATACTTCTCACCTCCCCAGCGTCTCCCATCAAGCCATTCCATCTCTGGACCTTGCTCCAGCAACGCACCCAGAATTTAGGGAGGAGGGAGAGCACTATTTGGTTGGACATATAGAAAATACACCTACACAAACAGCCGTATAGACTTCGCGTATGGCTACTTTGCGTGAAGTTTTTACTGTGCAATAAAACCATCGAGCAGCCGCTTTTAAAACCCGGGGATCATTTATTCCCATTCCGTGCCTTGCAGCATCGCTGAAACCCCCACGGCGGCCACGCGAGCCGGGAGCATTGGCTCGTCTCCGGTGGGGGCAGAGAAGGGAGAGAAGCGGCGGGTCTTCTTGGGAGCTCCCCCTTGAGCTCCCCCTAGAGTCTCTCACCCCCCTTTTGGCAGCCGTGGGCCAAATCCTGCTAGTTTCCCCCCCGCGAGCAGCGGCGGGAGAGAGGGAGGAAGGGGAGCCTGGAGCTGGCCCAGGAAATGCCGGACCAGCACGGGGCTTCCTTTGAAGGTGGCTTGGCACCGGGAAGCGGCCAAGACGCACAGATGTAGTTTCATCAAGGGGATTAGGTGGTCGGGCAGCGCCGGAGGTGTGTGGGGGTCCATTGGCGTCCCCCGCCCCGTTTCCTCTCCTGGAGAGGCGGAGAAGAGTCCCTGGCTGCCCCCCAGGCAGGGAAAGGCAGCCAGCTTGCCTGCCCTTTCCAGGAGCGCGGGAGCTCAAGGCATTCCCGGGGAGGACCAACAGCCTAAGGAAAGCAGATGACATATCAATAAAATCAACTTCTCCTCCCACAGAAAAGTCACGACAATGCTCCTTTCCCCTTTTGGCTAGCAGGGAAATCCCGGCCTTGCCTAGTCAACCCCCTCAAAGGGCAGCATCCTTTGTGCCGAAGGGCCAGTTTCGGCGCACCACAAAGAGCTTCGCTTTCCAGGATGAGCACACCCCGCACCCCAGGGGCGGTCCCATCGCTATCCCCGCCCGTCCTCTACCTCTGCCCCCTTTTAGGAGAGCTCCCACTTTTTCTACCTTTTCGTCTAGGGTAGCAGCTCAGGGCCGACACCCACCATCCGCAGACTCCCCCATTTCCCAGCCTACTTCCCCCCTCCCGTTCCGACATCCTAAAGAGTAGAGGAACATTTATGCTCGGGGCCAGTATCACTGCGGGGGTTTCATCTCTATTTCGCCGCTGCTGAATTAGGGCTGAAGTGGCTGCAGCTGCCTGGACTACGGCTGGCGGACCGCCGAGGGGCGTGGGGTGCCTCTCCCCGCGGGATGCCCCGGGAAGCCGCTGCGGAAGGAGGAAGCCCCAGAGCGGCAGAGAGCAGGCTTCCAAAACCTCTCTCTAACATGTGCCACTTGCCCCCCCTCCTCCTCCCCTCCCCGCTTACTCGTTTGTTTTCTAAAGGAAAGGAATCCCAACCCCCGCCGTCTTCTTTTTAGGGAAACTTTGGCCGCCTTCCCCTAGCGGTGCCTTGGGCACGAGTACGCACAGCCTCGGCCTCGCGTGGGTGTGGGGTTGCGCACATTGTTACACGATGGAGCGCCTTCCCGCCTCATCCGTGAATGAACGCGTCCCTCCAAAAAAAAGAAAAAAGGAAAGGAAACTGAGCGCAGAGCAGGGCAGCAGCGGCTCGCGTGGGCTGCCGCCGGGCGACAAGAGAAACCCCACGGCCTCGCAAACGTAAACACGGCGGAGCACCTGAGCGGGGCGCCCCGTCCAGCTCCTGGGGAGCAGAGGCAGCTGCTGCCCGGTGCTGCCCGGTGCTGCCCGGTGCTGCCGGCGGGGGGCGGCGGGGGAGGCGCCGGGTGCGCCCCGTCGGGCCCCGCGCGAAGTTTTGCAAGTGCAACTTCGGGGGGCGGCGCGGGGGGGCCCGGGGGGGCGGCGGGGGCGGATCCCCGCTGCGCCGGCGGCCTGAAAGGGAGCCAATCGCGCGGCCCCGGCCGCTGCCAATCATCGCCATCCGTCCAATCCCTCCGGCGCCGTGTCCGAGCCGTATTCCCCAGCGCGCCGCCGAAGTGTGGTGAGGGCTCTGCCAATCGCGGGCGGGCAGAGCGGGGCCAGGGATGCGCGGGGCTCGGAGCGCAGACAAAAGAAGTTAAAGAGCCGCTTAATATATACATGTTTTTGAAGGCGGGTAAAGGGAAAAAAATAACAACAGCGAGCGTAGATGGGCTTGGCTGTGTCGTTATGGAGCCCCCTTTGAGCAAGAGGAACCCGACACTGAGATTAGCGGATTTGGCAGCGGCTCAGCCCCATCCTCACCAGAACATGACAGGCTTCCCGGGGCTGGGGAACCACCACGTCCACCCCCACCACGCGGCCCACCTCCACCCCGGGGACGCGGGCGGCGACCCCGGCGGCGCCCTCACGCCGCTCGGACCCGAGCACATGGCGCAGCCCGCCGCCCTCAAGCTCACGCCCGAGGCGCTCACCGCCGCCGCCTTCGCCGCGCCCGCCGCCACCACCGCCGCCGCCGCCGCCACCGCCGCCGCCGCCACCACCGCCGCCGCCTACGCGCCGCCCGCCGCCGCCCTCCCGGGATACCCGTCGGGGGGGGCGGCGGGCCGGGACTTCCTCCTGCGGCGGGAGCTGCCCGCCGCCGCCGCCGCCGTGCACGGGGCGCTGGGCGAGCAGCACCCGCCCGCCGGCTCCCCCCACCTTCCGCACCCGCCGCCGCACGGCGTCTTCATCTCGGCCGCCGGCACCTACGGCGCGACCGACGGGGCGCACGCCGCCTTCCCGCCGCCGCCGCCCGGCGAGCAGGGCGCGCCCGCCGGCCGCCACCCGCCGCTCAACGGGCAGATGCGCCTGGGGCTGGCGGCCGCCGCCGGGGAGCTCTACGGGCGAGCCGAGGCGAACTACGGGGCCGCCGCCGCCTCCTCCTCCTCCTCGGCGTTGCAAGGCTACGGCTCCGTCAACCTCAACCTGGCGGCGGCCGGCCACGGGCACCCGCACCACCCCCATCACCACCACCATCACCACCACCACCACCATGGCCACGTCGGGGCCGCGGCGGCGGCGGCGGCTGGGGCCTTCCTGAGATACATGCGACAGCCCATCAAGCAAGAGCTGATCTGCAAGTGGATCGACCGGGAGCCGCCTCCTCCCCCTCCGCCGCCGCCACCGGGCGGTAGGAAGCCTTGCTCCAAAACTTTCAGCACGATGCAGGAGCTGGTGAGCCATGTCACCGTGGAGCACGTCGGTGGGCCCGAGCAGAGCAGCCACGTGTGCTACTGGGAGGAGTGTCCCCGCGAAGGCAAGCCCTTCAAAGCGAAATACAAACTCATCAACCACATCCGAGTACACACGGGAGAGAAACCCTTCCCTTGCCCCTTCCCTGGCTGCGGGAAAGTCTTCGCTCGCTCCGAAAACCTCAAGATCCACAAGCGGACTCATACAGGTGGGTTGTTCTTCCTTCCCCCACCTCCTCCCCCCTCCAGGATTTCCTTCCCTTTTTTTTTTTTTTTTTTTTTTTTTCCTCCCCTTTCCTCCTCTTTTCCTTCTCTCCTACGCACCGCCGGACATGTGACTTTTTCATGAATAAGTAATTCGGCAGCACACGGGCCACGCACACACAGCTACGTACACGCACCCGGCCCCTCGGCCCTGCACACACGTGTCCCGTCCGCCCCCCTTTACCCCCCCGTTCACTTTGGGCAGCTCCCTCCCCACCCCCACCCCCTCGGCTACCCACCTCCCCACATCCCGGCACCACCGGATAAATACACCGATTAATAAATAACGCAGAGTCGGGGGAAGATGAGCAGCAGCCCCTGCGGAAGAGCGAGGAGAAGATGAGCGCTCGCCCGTCCCTGCTCCCGCCGCCCTTGTCCGGGGCACCCTGGGGGCTCACCCCGCCTCTGCGAAGCGCTGCGCTTTGCCACTTCCCCCCGGCACGCCGAAGGACGGCGGTTCTGCTCTTCCTGCCGCTTCTGTCGGTGGGCACGGAGCCGGGCGGGTGGCCCGATGGAGAGAGATGGGGCCGCGGGGGCTCTTGGGGGCGCAGTTCCCCTGCTCTGCGGGCGGCGGTGGCTCTGCTCGGCTCTGCCGGTACCACCGGGACTACCGGGCTGCCCCTCTGATCAGCGCTCCTGGGGCTACCCCCGTTCCGGGACCGTCCCTGTTCTACCGGGACCGACGATGCTGCCGGGTGTATCCCTCGGCCCGGGCTACCGATATTGCGGAGCTAGCGGGGATGCCGAGGGCACTGCCGGGGCTGCCCGTGCCGCTGGGCCGCCGGACTGGGTAGAAGTCCCGAGGTTTCTGGTGCTTCCTGGGCTGCTCCCGCCTGCGGCAGTACCCGCGGAGCCGGGGAGCAGGGAGCGAGGCGGGGGAAGGCTCTCACCGGAGGACGCTTCCCTCCCTCTGTGCATCTGAGAAGCAAACTTCAAAGTCGCCCCGGCTTCCCCGCGGGGTACGGGAGGAGGGAGCGGCACCCCGGAGAATGCCTGGGGGAACAGGCGGGGGACCCTGGAAGGGCTTGGGGTGTGTTTGAGCCCTTTAGTATTTTATTTTTCTGGGTTTGGTTTTGGTAGGTTTTTTTTGTTTGGTTTGGGTTTTCCCCCCCGCTTTCTCCTCATTTCTCACCACTCCCGAAATACGCATTTCCATCTGGGTGTAAAACTCTGCCGAAAACGAACGAAGCCGGGATTTATAGTAGCAGACAAATATTATTCCTTGGAGGATACTTAAGGAAGTGGAGTTGCCGTAATTGCTTTCTTGATTTATTGTTTGCTGCTCGGGAAGAGAAAAGCGGCGACCGTACAACGTGTTGTTCCGATGTAAAACCAAATGGCCCATGGCTGAAAGGATTATAGATTTTTATCTCCAGAATATGTCAGGCATGAGCCCATATGTAGCAGCGGAGCCCTGAGGGTGCCCAGTGCTCTGCGCCCAGAGCCGGGGAGGTTGTGAGGGGGGGACACTTCTCCGGGGGAGAGGAGGGGGTAAGGTCTGACACTTTTTCTTCATGTTGTTGTTGTTGTGTTAATGACACCGTGGAATGAGTTAGCTGGAGGCCCGCGGTTCTGTCATCTGTAGCCTTCTCCACCTGCCTTGATTTGAAAAACAAAACTTCATCTCGGGCTTTTGTTGGCTCCTCAACTCCTTACCTATCTCGGCTCCAAGGGGCAGGGCGGGAGGGAGGTGGGAAGGAGTCCGGGAGAGCCTTGCGGGGAGGCAGAGACATTCAGCTGGAAAAAGAGCCCCCCACCAAAACCCAAATACCTATCGGGCACAGTTCGCAGCTCCTAGATGAAGTCGAGCATCGCCTCGAGGCAACGCGTGGGACGTGGCTCCTTGCAAGGGAAATTTGGAGAAGTTTTTAGCTTGGGGCTACCCCGGGAGGGTGTCTGAGCCCACAGGGAAAGGCTCTGTCCACACAGAAGGGCTCGTTGCACCAAAGCAGCTCTCGGGGTGGGGGCAATAGCCCACCTCGAATGACAGCTCTGCCCGTGGGAGGGCAAAGGGGGCAGGAGTCTTTCCCTACTTATTTTCCCCCACGCCCTCGAGTGGACAAGGGATTTCAAACTTAATGCCCGTCCGGATTAATTACTGTCGTTTTGCCACCTTAGCTTTAACTTAGTCATGTGCAACCTGGAAACAGGAGAGATTTACAAACTATTAATTTATTATGGGCACTTGGTGTCCGGGGGGGTGGTGTGTGGAAATAATAACACCATAATCGTATCATTAGACGATTTTGCATGTTTCTGGTAACCCTGCAGGAAGAAAAGTATTTCAGCAATTCAGGAGGCGTTTGTTGTTTGGGAGTTTTTTTTCTTCTTTTCTTTTTTATATTCTTTTTATTTTTTTTTTCCCCCTCCCCTCAAAAGCACCACCCCGGGGGCTGCATACCACGCTCTGCAGCTACTGCCCCATTTTTGGGACGAATCACTTCTCCCACACCGTGTGCATCCTAGCGGGAACGGGGACCTCGTCCCTCCTTCAATTTTGCTGTCTCCTCGCCAAAGACGATGCTCAGGATGGTCAGGCTTCCTTCCAGCGATTTCCAGACCCTCCAAAAAAAGTGACCCCAAGCCCTATCTGTGCCCCTCCCCGCCGCCGGCACTGCTACTGCCAGAGGAGTTAGGGGATCGCGCCCGGCATCTCGCCCCCTTCCGTGGGTTGAAACCACCTACAAATGGTTAAACTCTGACGTGATGCCCTCGTCAGCGTAACGGGGACACACCGGGACCTTCCCTAGTCCTGGACTTACCGGGAATTTGATCGTCGCGATCTGGAGTCTGGCGAGGGTGCCCAGGCGTGAACGCAAGTGGAAAGACACTTCCCTAAAACCCCGAGGGAGTGGACGCGGTTTGGTCCAGCTGCTTGGAGCATTTCTCGGGGCTGCGCTTCGGGCTCTGCGGGTCACGGCCAGCAGCAGATAGCATGAGCCTTCATCCTTGGGGTAACACAGCTAGATACTGCTCAAAACCTCCAGTAGATTCGCTTCGCTTTCCCAGAAGAAGTAACAGTAATTAATGAACAAACGAAGTGACTGGAGACTTGTCTTGGGGGCGTGCAGAGATTTTCATGCACTTAAAAACCCACAAGGCACGATTTTAATTTTAATTTTTCCCCCTCTCTCTTTTTTTTTTTCTTTTTTTTTTTTTTTTAAGATAAACTTTGCACTTTTTAGTGCTACCACTTTGGTGGTAGGGGAACCGATTTTAATTGAACAAATTAATGCATAAATAGGCTGTGGAGGTGCATGTTTCTATAGTAACAGCCAAGAAATTGCTTCTAAAAATAAAAATAGTTTTCTTATTTCCATTATTATTTTGATAAATAATAAACGTGATACGATCTTACAAACGGGAGGAGCAGTAAAAATCGCTTGGCGGTGAGGAGAAAATGTCCACTGAGAGAGCTGCTGGGTTGTTATTTCTGAGCCCTCAGAGCAAAAACACATCTGAAAATACACATCAGCCGTGTCTAAACCAACTCGAGAGTCACAATAGTCATGACAAAAACTATCAGTGCAGGTCTGTCTGTGCTGGACTCACATGTAGCACGGTAGAGTGATAAAAACTTGCTGTAAGAAGGTTTGGTACAGGGATCTGGCAGGTTTTTTTTTTTTTTCCTCTGATGTGTCAGCGATAGGCAGCCAGCCCTGTTCGGGAGCTATGAGGAAGGGTCGGTTTGGGAACTATGGGGAGGGTATAGGTACCAGAACATATGTACTGCAAGGTATGATACAGGAGACGAGCGTGTGTGAGAAAGGTACACCAGGCTAACCACCCCGGGCTGCTTTCACAACCTCTTGAACTGTAAGCAGTGTGTAAAAACTCTCAGAAGTAGATCATCCGCACACATTTAGACCCAAATTTGCCCAGGGTAACCAGCTACGCTGACATCAGTCTGTTGCCCTCATCTCCGGTGTCTGGGTTGGTCCCTCCAGCTTGCAGGTTCCCAGTCCTGGCTGCGGGGTGCTCCCTCTTTGTGTCGGGATGCTTAAACAGGTGTTACTTTTATTTCCCCCAAACTAATTATTCCCCCAGCGCAGTGCCCATTGGGAAAGGATTACGCAGGAGATGTGCCAGGCGAGCCAGGCTGCCGGCAAACGCCAGCCCTCGCAGGCAAAGACATTGAGAGGTTTTGTTTGGGCTCGGTCATTAGAGCGGTAATGAAGGTTTCTCGTGTGCGAGGGGAGCGCCGCAGAGGGCAAACAAGGCCGGGGGGGCCCTGCCGCCGCCAGCCCGGGACTCCGGGCCCGAGGGCTGCCAGCGACGTGTGATAGGCAGCAAAACACGGGGAAAAAGTCGGAAACCTCGGGACTGTGGCGAAGGGGGGAGTAAAAAAGGGAAAGGGGAGGATAAGGAGGGAAGGGGAAGGTCGTCCCTCGCCCCCCGGAGGCCGCGCTGCGGAGGGGCCGCGGTGGGGCGGGCGGGCTGCGGGCAGCGCCGGGCCCCCGCCGCCGGTAACGCTGCCGTTGCTGTGTCCCCGCAGGGGAGAAGCCCTTCAAGTGCGAGTTCGACGGCTGCGAGAGGAAGTTCGCCAACAGCAGCGACCGCAAGAAGCATTCCCACGTCCACACCTCGGACAAGCCCTACTACTGCAAGATCCGCGGCTGCGACAAGTCCTACACCCACCCCAGCTCCCTGCGGAAGCACATGAAGATCCACTGCAAGTCCCCGCCGCCCTCCCCGCCGCCGGGCTCCCAGGGCTAC
The DNA here is from genome assembly GCF_971803275.1 of Cyanistes caeruleus. Classification (NCBI taxonomy): domain Eukaryota; kingdom Metazoa; phylum Chordata; class Aves; order Passeriformes; family Paridae; genus Cyanistes; species Cyanistes caeruleus. The sequence continues at coordinate 39,036,009 of NC_141703.1, forward strand.
GCGGCGGCGGGGCCCCCCGACGGCCCGCTGCCCCCCGAGGCCGAGCCGGCCGCCGAGCCGCCCCGCGGCCGCTCCGCCGCGCTCTCCCCGCCCGTCACCAACCTCAGCGAGTGGTACGTCTGCCAGGCCGGGGGGGCTCCCCGCCGGCCCCGCACCCCCTCCAGCCGAGACACCTCCCCGGCGTCCGAGGAGGACGAGCCCCACAGGACCTCGGGAGGCAGAACTGCTCCCTAGGGCCGTGCCGAGCCGTGCCAAGCTGCCGGTGGCCCCGGCCCCACCGCACTGGCCCCCGGGCCGCAGTGGCAGCCACCTGGCACGGGGGGCTGCCGTGGAAGTGCCATCAGGTTTGACTCGCGCTATTTATTCCGTGTACGAAACCCTATGGTGTTTGTACGGTAACTAATTTAATTAAAGAGACTCGGACTTTTTTTTTTTTTTTTTTTTTTTGGTAAATAAAAGCATTAATAACGCCAGGCTGGGTCGTCCCAGTCACCCGAGCTGCGCAATTTTGCAGAGGGACGGTGCCAAGGGAGATGTCCATCTTCCACTCTGCCCATGCCCATTGCTCTTAACAAGAATTAGCTGGCGAAGGCTTCGAGCAGGCAGAACCCAGCCAATCTCTGGAATGGCTCTTAAGTACCTTAGCTGCCACCTCAGCGCCTCCTCTTTGGCCTGGGTAAAGCCCCAGGTCAGCAGCAGCCTCCTGATGTAAAGCAGCACCTGCTGAAGCTCTGGCCAGTCAAGGACAGGTTATGCATCCCTTAAAATAAGATTAAATAAATGCATTTCCCCACCCCTTTTGCAGTTCAGCTCCTTTGTAATTGATGGTTTCTCTCCCGAGTCAGGGGGTCCCACCTGCACCCGGCATTTTCTCTCCAGCCTTTCTTTCACCCTTAGCCGTAACATTGTGCAAACGATTTAGGAAAGGAAAGACAAAAGATGCAGGACTGGTTTTTCACTCCTCCACGGTTTGTACTTGTATGGCTTCTAAAACGTAGCCAGAGAATAAAAGAAACACGCTGCTATTTGACAACTGTGATACTGTGATACATTTTTGATTTTTTTTCCCTAAAAAACCCACACGAAAACTCTGCAAATTTTCCTTTCCTTGGGGTTGGTGCTATTATTACTCTGATTATTATTTTTTTTTAAGTTCATCTCTCAGACGAAGACTTTGCCTCATGCTCCCTCCAGCTCCCTGGGGGGTTGGGAGGGCGAGCAGCCCCCTGGGCCTGACGAGTCCCAGAGTAGGGGACAGGCATAGAGGGATTATCTTTTGATTATTATTTTTACGTATATTATTTCATCTCTCCAACCGAGCTGATGCCTTCCTGCTTTTCACTATCCCCCTGAAGTGGCCCGGCAGAGTCACCTGAGAGGTGGGGACCAGAGCTGCTGAGAAGGAAGCCAGGGGTGGGGACACAGGCTGGGGTCGGGGTGCCAACCTCCCCAAACCTGCCAGCAGCCCAGCCCAGCAGCCGAGGGGCTGCGGGGCACGGGGGACGCCCCAGCCCAGAGCCCTTGAGTCAGAAGCGGGGCACAAATGAAGTAAAGAGCACTAATTCCTCCTCAGAGACCCTGAGAGAAGAAGCGGCAGCCTCCCTCCCCTCCCCCAGGGCTTGTGGAAATGTGTTTTGTGTGCCGTGAATGGTGGATGTCGTCTTGTCATTGTTAATAACGTGTATGTGAACGCGATTATTTTGTACAGTCAAATTAATTTATTTTCTGACATCACCCTTTTTTTTTTTTTTTTTTTTTTTTTTCTTTTTGGACTCCCCTGAAACAGTACAGAGCACACCAAAGAATTATCTTATTAATTTTGGTGATAGATTGTTGTTTATGATGATGTGGTTTGTACAAAAAAAAAAAAAAATCATTATATTTTTCAGCTTACTTGAATGAACGATGTAATGTGAAACAGACTCTTCCTGCATGTCCTCCGTGCGGTGTGTTGGTGCTGATAATATATAAATATATGTATAGTTCATAGAGATATTATATTATTAGTACAGTGCATGGTGCTGTCACTCTGGAAGCCTTTAAACGTTGTCTTCATATTGTTGTGTTGGATCTAAAGAAGCAGGCGTTACTTTGAAAACAAACAGAAAACTTGAATAGAAAATAATTTTTTAAAGTTCATTCGATTTGCTTTTTATTCGTTTTTCAAAGCCCATTTGAATAACTAGAAAATAATAAAGTAAGGTATGAACTTTTTAAAAAATAATGTATGTAATGTAATCTTATTAGAGATATATTGGTGCTGATTTATAAACGAACTTTTTAATTTATGCATTTTTTCAACAACAGATTGCACTATACATTACAACATGGCAGGGTTTATAAACTATGGCTCGGGGGGATATATCACTATTTTTATGTATTTGCTACACGTAGAGTCACACACTTTCCCAACAGTTTTATGACACATGATACCTCCTAAATAATAATAAAAAATTGCTAATTTAAAACTTTTCATCTCTGTAAACCCCATAAAAAACAAAACAAAAAAAATTATCATGCAAATGAATAAAAATATTATTCCTATGTATTGCATGTGCCTTACTAACAGACAAGGGGCAAAGACAGACCGAAACACCCCCTTTTTCCCCCCGAGGGTCAGCAGGTAGATTCAGATCCAGCCACAGCCTCCCAGCTCGGCAGGAGCAGCACCGTGAGGTGTTGGGGGCGGCTGAGATACTCCGGCTTTGCCCAGCGAAACGTGTGAGTAAATCGGGTTCTCCTTCGGATTTACCTTTGGCTTTGCAGCCAGGCAGAGGAGGGATGCTCTGGGCAGGGGCAGCTTTGCTCCTGGGGGTGTTTGCCCGTGAGCCGGGCTAAGGGCGGGGGGCAGGCAGAGGATTTGGGGGTGCGTGGTTATGATGGAGCAGCTGGGTGCTGTGCTGCTGGCATCCCGTGCACAGGGGGAAGAGAGGGACAGACACAGAGAAGACACGGGCACAGGTCAGACATTTAGGCACATGACATTCTTCATCTCTCTCAAGGACGGCTAAACGGAATATCAAATCAAGTCAAATCAAATGTTTATTTCTGTTGGGGAGAAAAAATAAAAAGAAAAAGGAAAAAAAATAAAAATAAAAAGGGGAGACCTTCCTGGCAGTATTCTCTTGAGGATACTCGTGAGTTAAATAGCACTACTGCTCGGTAGTAGCCGTAGAAGCGAAACCGTGTGCCAGAAGATGATTCTGAAACACAGAGTGAGGTCAGACGAGAAATAACGCCAGGAAATCACTGGAATGAAGGAGAAGGAAAACCCCGAAGTTTTCAGTAGCTAAGTGAGAACAGGTTTCCCGATTTGAGAGAGGAAAACTGAATAAAATCCGTGAAAAAATCCGGACATAATCGTGTGTCAGCATCCTCCAGGATTATTTCCCCTTTCAATTTTCTTTTTTAATAAAATAAATACAACTAGCCTAGAGTGATTGCGCCCCCCGCCCCGTAATTTACCAGTGCTCGAAAATGACTGGTCAAAATGTCAAGAACAGTTTCACCAAAAGGTTAGAGTGTTTTTTAAGTCAGTTTTGTTAAATGTGGTAAAGGTGAAACAGGTTGCAAAGAGTTGTTTCAACCAGAATGACAATAACCAACATACGAAGCAGAAAAACACTCATAAATGAGGGCTCCAATCAATGGGAAAACTTATAGCTCCCTAATGAAGTTTCTTGTGAAAAGGAGGGCGACACAAAGCCACCGAGACATGAATCATTCATGGGAAATATAAAAGATAAAAGATATCTGACAATGAGCAGAACCTTGTATAGAGTGTCTAAAACAAGTTTCCCCTTCTTATTTTCTGCTTCCCCCCCCTCCAGCCTCCCTCTCCTAGTGTTCCCTGCCCGCCCTATAGAGTTAACATTGACCAGTGCACGTCCTGCCCCACTTCAAAGTAATTTAGCCCAGAACGGAAGGCTTGGCGCTTGGACAATCTTCATGGTGTGTTAGGATTTCTATGGCAATTGGCAAGCAAGACGTTCCCATCTGAATATGGCTCAAAGAAAGCCACTTATTGACACCGAGTTGGCCATCATCAAAGACTTCATCTTTTCCTAGGCGAAACGTGGTCCTAGCAAACACTGTTTAAATCATCCACCTTTGTAGTCGCGGCTGGGAGACATCTCGCCACACACTATTGCTGGCGCTCGGCCCTTTAAAGGCGAGAGCGGCGGTAGCGAAGTTTGAAGGGACTAAGAAATTTCGGGAGTGTGGGAAATGGCATTGCGGGGAGGGGGGCTGTGGATATGGATAAGAGGGGGAGTTCTCGGCGGAGAGTGGAGGGGCTGCGCCCCCCAACGCACCCGCCACGGGCAGGGTGTGGGACGCAGGGCAGCCGGGATAGGCTGCTGCTTTGTTTTTCAAAGGATGGGTGGCGGGGAGAACCAAGGATTTTCAAGGGTTTTCTCCGCGTGTTTCGTGCTTCTTGAGATGTCGCCAGGGAGTTGTGAGGTGCTGGCAAGGACGGACTGTCGCACACATCCTCCCTCCTCGCCCCCACCACCCCGCCATCACCCCGGAAAAATATTTTCAGGTAGAGCGGGCCAGGAGGGATCAGGGAGCGATGGAGTGTGCTGGAACACACACTCACACTCACACGCGGACACACACGCTCCCCCCTGGCTCGGACAGCCGAAGGCGGGCGGGGCGCTGCCAGCGCTCCCCCCCGCATCCCGCGTACCGTCAGCACACACAACCACGCTCCCGCATTCACACACACACCACGCAAGTGCCTAATCAGGCAGGGAGAAGTTCAAAGGCAGGTTCTTTGAAATTCAAACTACTGCTTTTATGGTACATCAACATGGAGCGTTAGGATTGCTATGGCAATGAGCGAAGCAAAAGCAAGCTGCATTTAAAATAGTCCACCTCGATTCGAGACACTCTATTAAGATACAGTTGCATTGACCTTTAGTTTCATGCCGTGTTAGCGCAGTCAATTTTCACTTCATCAGAACGTCTCATATTTTTTGGCCTCTCTCCCAACGACCCTTCCCCTCCCCTTTTTATTAGGACCCCCCCCCCCCCCAACTTCAGCAGATAAACAAATAAGCGAGGAAGAAGCTCCGTCTCCAGCTCTTCTCCTCTTCTGCCTCCCTCTTTTTTTTTCCCCCCACCTAAGTACTTTTATTTGCAGAGCGATTGTTCTTTGTTTATTTAATACAAGTACTGTGTGAATGGTGAAAAATAAACACGATGAAAAATAACCAAACAGATGATTCCGCCAAGTGAAAAAGCCCGGACTTAATAAAAGTGCGAAGCAGTCACCGTTGAATGAGAAATCCTTTGAAGTGGAACTTATTATAGGAAGAATACTTTTTGGTTTCCCTAACGACGCTGCTGAATTGAAAGGGCTCGCCTTTGTCAACGATTTGTTCTCCTTTGCCGGGATGCCCGCAGAAATTACTTACATGGGCTGCCTTAACATGCAGCCTGCAAATCAGTAACTTCGCAGCTCAGACTCGCAGACGCCGCTCTTCTAAGGACAAAAAGAAGTCAGGAGGAAAACACCCCAACCTTTCACTCAGCCTCTTATTTTGGGGGGTGGAGGGGGGCGGAGGGAGAGAAGGAGGTTTGGGACGAGGGGGGGAAGGCGAGTGTGTCCGTGTAGCAACACCCCCAGCCCCCAGCCCCCGCCCCCCCCGGCCGCCCCGCCCGGCGGCAGGACCCGGAGCGGGACCGGCCTCCGCTCCGTCCCGGCCCCGGAGGGAGCAGGGGGGCGGCGGAGCTCCTCCGGCAGCACCGTGTCTCTCCTTCCCCCACCCCCGCTCCCCCTTTTTTCCTCCTCTGCCAAGTGATTTTCCCAGGCAGAGACATATTTAATAAGGGTCGTTTATTACGAAGGCGCTTTGAAGGGTCGCCCCTGAAGCCCTGTGCCCATTTAAAACATGGAGGTGACACTTAAACCTCGTTTTAAAGGAGCTCTGGGGTAGTTCAATGAAAGGCAACTCGTTTGTCTTATGAGCTTGGAAACAACCTCCCTTCTTCTCCTTTTGACCACATGGCATAACTCAAAAACAATAGTTCAAAAGTAAAATGGCATCGTGGTGTTCAGCCTCAGACAGGCACCCATCTAGCAGGAGAGAAAAGGGATAGTCCATAACACAATGTGCTTTTTGTGTCCGACTCTGTCACAAGGATTTCGTTGTTTGCTTTAGAGGCTGCGCCTGTTATACTTTCTTGAAAGTGCTTGTGTTAAACAAGAGTTATAAGTCATCCAAAACAACAAACATTTTGATTTTCTTTGCCTAAAGGGTTTTCCCTGGCCATGGGCACCGTGAAAAAATAATGTACTTGCTGAGAAAGGAGCACCAGTAGTAGCATTACAAGCACAGTGCATTAAATATTGAATGACACGAGGAAAAAAAAAAGAACTTGTCGAGGGGCACTCAGCCTTAAAGTCTTTCTTCAACTTTGTCTTTAGTGCTTGTTGGACTATTTAAGATGGTGTTAATTAAGGGCTGCATCTGATTCCACTAGCCCCCAGCTTTGTCTCTTTGCAGCGCTCCCATCAATAGCCCCTCTCAACCCCGGGCTTTCCCCACACGTTGGTTTAGTGGTGCATGTGTCACTTCTTATTTCGAGGCTGAAGAGAAACCCGGATCGTGCATTAAGGGCAACAGGGAGATAGTAATCAAGCGGTGTTGTAGGGTTGGGAGGGGCTGGCGCGGCGGGGCAGGAGGAGGAGGAGGAGGAGGAGGAGGGTGCGCGGCCAAGGCTGGAGCAGGGCAGCAGGGAGCGGAGCCGGGGGCACGGCGCCGGGGTGAAAGCCTGTTTGCACATTGCCAACAGCCTGTTTGGCAAACACGAGGCTGGCGAGCTTCATTTGTTTCAAATTAATCGTTTTCCACGAAAAAAAGAAAGAAAGAAAAAAAAACCCCAAACCAACAAAAACCACGCGTCAAACAGCCCTCCCCAAAATCCTGCAAGGGAACAAGAGGAGCTGCCTCAGGTCCCGCGGCAGTGGCGTGCGGGAGCCCACGCGTGGCTGCGTGGGGAGCCGTGGCGTGTGCCTGTGGCCCGTCCCGGGTGTGCCCCGGCCGCACGCAGGCGGCTGCTGGCCCGTAAATGAGGCCGGCAGCCCCCGGCGGGGTGGGCGAGCCACGGGAATAGGGGGGGACACAGTCTTGGGGACATCCGGCGGGACGCCTCGCCCTGCATTCACCTTCTCTTATCTAGGCACTCGCCGCTCTCCCCTCCGCGGGGAGCAGCGAGGCACCCCGCATTTCGGGGAGAAGCCTTGCCCGGGCCCCATCCCTGCGCCCCTCCCCGGTCCTGGGGGCTTCTGGAACCCCGACGGGGAGCCTCGTTCCTCCCTCCCTGAAAGCGCTGGAGGCCGAGAGGGGCTTTGCCCGCGGGGGGCATCGTCTCCGCGCTCAGCAAATACCAACAGCGGGGGTGCAAATTGGGGGGCGGCTCCGCTTTTCTCTACGACTCCTTTTCAACCTGCCGAAGGCACCGGGTGTTAAAAGCGAGGGGGCGCAGAGGGATCCTTTGCAGGTGTGGGGGGCTGTGTGTCCCCATCCCCCCCGGGGTCAGCAGGGACCCACTGCCCCAAAGTTCACTCAGAGCTGAGGTCGGGTTAGGAGACCCCTTAATTGGATGGGGGGATTGAGGGGGGGGGGGGGGAAATGGTTCACCTCAGTTCTGCCCTGCCCGAGTGGTGAGGAGGGGAAAGCCAAGTGTGAGACTGGGGAACCCAATAGCCAGATTCTGTTCGTCTTCTTCTACTTTTATTTTTTTCAATCTCTATGTTTCCCCCCCCCCCCACTTTCCTTTCACTCGGCAAGTCCGTCTAAAGCGCTCCAAATGGCCTTTCAAACAAGAAAACCCTTCAAGGAAAAATGGGCACACATCCCCTTCTAGGCACCTTGCCAAAATCTCCCAAGCACCCTACCTGGCATCCCAGCTTAAGTTTCTTCAAGAAGTGTGTGTGTGTCTGAGTATGCGAGGGGAGTGGGGGGGTTCGGGGCCGAGGGGGGGGTGGAATTACAGCCGTCCTGTAGTGGTAGACACAAGTTCAGAGCTCCACTTCTCCCCTCTTTAATTAGGCTGGGGAGAGCCGCGGAGGCGCCTGCTTGAGGCGCAAGCGAGGCGGCCGGGCCGAGCGAGTGAGTACCCAGCGCAGCCCCGACGGGACGGGCACGGGCAAGCCGGGGGAGCCGCGCCGGGGGCTCCGCGCCGGCTGGGGAGGAGGCGAGCAGCCGTCCCCCGGAGAGCGCTGTGGGAGGGGAGGATGAGGGTGGCAATAGCGGGCCGGGGGTGTGCCGGGGGACTCGCTTCCCCGAACTTGCGGTGCGGGCCGCTAGGCGAGATTTGGGAGGCCAGTGCAGCCGGTGCTGCAAAAGTCAGCCCGACCCAGCTGTGACTTCACCTATTAGCCCCGATGTCTTTCCGAAGAGATTGGCGGAGTTAAACAGCCCACAATGGGCGCTCTGGGGCGTCTCCAGCCTGACCTCTACCCGGTTTTAATAGTTTCATAGGAACTTCATTAAATCAATTACTTAGTGAGCACATCATCATTTATTTGTAATTAGCACTGAAGAGCTTGATTTTTGCAGCAGCCCGCAGCCCGGTTCCCAGCGGGGTTGGCCATGTACTACAAGCACTTTTGTTTGCTGTGTGTGTTGACTCGTGGTATTATTCGGCCGCCACAATAAAAGTGTAATCTTCACGTCTTAATCTAGCGTTCAGGGGGGAAAGGAAAACAAACACGGCGCGGACGAGGCACCGGTTCCTCGTCTCCGTGTCCCCCCCTCCTCGGGCGCAGCCGGGCGCGGTGCGGCTCCCGGGCCGTGCGGGGAGGAGGGCGGAGGGACGGGAGGGTGGGACGGAGGCAGGGGCCGAAGGGGGGGAAAGGGAGGAAATGGGTCATCCGCAGGCAGGACAAAAGAGAGCGGCTCGCTGCCTTGAAGGGCATGAAATAAGGGCTGCAGCTGCGAGTCGGCTGCCCGCGGCCGTGGGTGTGCGTGTTGGGGGGAAACCAGAGTGGCTCAGCGCTGGGGGTGGGGGTAGCAAAGACGCTTAAGTGTGGGGGCTTCGGGGCAGGAAGGGGGATGGGTAGGGGCGAGGAAAGCCGCCTCGGACGTGGGGTGGACGTGACTGTGTTGGGGGCGGGAGAAGAAGAGCATAAACGCCCCGACATAACCAGCCAGGCCTCCTCCGCTTCTCTCCGCCGCCAGCGCCTTGCCATCGCTGCCCGCTGCGGGGAGTCGGCTCCACGCGTGGGCCGCCCCACGGCTGCCCCCAGGCGACAGCCCCAGCCCCTTTCTGCCACCGCAGAGGCTGCCGCGGTCCGCCCTGTGCCGGGCCCGCCGGCTCGGTGAGGGACAGGGACCGCGGGCAGCCCGGGGGAGGAGGGCTTTGCAGCCCCCTCCCTCCTGGGGCTGGACTGGCTCCCAGAAAGATGCCCTCCAGGCTGGCAGGGCTTTGGGGAGCGGGGGCTGTTTTGGGGTGTCTGCCTGGTGTCCCGTTAGAGGCTGCAGCACACCCGCAAGCTCCTGGGCTCATGCACCCCACGCCTAGCCAGTCGCGGGTGGGCACCGAGGCGGGGACCCAAGGGAAAAAGAAAAAGGGGGCGGGTCGGGCTGGATGTACCCCTGTACGGGAACAGTGCCGTGTTGGGATCTGACGACACCCCGACCCCCGGTACTCAGGCGCTGCTCACATTTCGGCAGGTCACCTGCAGAGGGGATCTCTCGCCCCGCTGCCGGCCCGGTCCTTCCCCAGGGAAACCCGTAGAGGTGAACGGGACGAACAGCCCCGCCGGTACGTGCCTGAGTCGGCTCTTACCGGCTGAGAGGATGGGGCGATCCCTAATTTCCATCCTCGACGTGGCGAGAGCCCGGGTTCGAGGCAAGGCCAGTGCAGGGGAGGGTGCAGATGCCACCCGCGACAGAGCCGCCCCTCACCTTTCCGCCGGGCATCTCGTTGGGCAGGGTGGGTCTCCATCGCCCCCGGGCCGCGGGGGAGCGAGCCTCGGAGCCCCCCAGCTGCAGGGGCCGAAGTGGGGGGCTGGTGGTGCTGGCAGGGCAGAGGTGGCCGTGCGGGACTGCCGTGGAGGCTGCGAGGCCGTTCGCATACGGCTGATAAAACACACCGGGGGCGAGGGGGGTGGGGGAAGCAAACCCTTTCTCCCCTCTGCCCCGAAAACACAACTCGGCATTAGTGTAAGGGCCGGAGGTTCCCAAATTCAAGCAAATAGCAGGGGGAAACCCCGTAAATATGACTGGGAGTCGGAGAGGAGAGAGGCGCTGTACTTGCGCGGAGCAGCAGGGACACGGCGTGATTTTGATTGCTACGGTTTTTTAATATTAAATCGCTTAAACGTCGAACATATGCGATTTCTTCTGTCCTAAAACGACCGTCCGGGAAGCAGAGCGGGGCAGGATTGTCGCCGGGGTTGGGATAAATGGGAGTTCCCCTGCGATGGCAGCGGGGAGGTGGCGAGGGATGCTGCGCGGATGCGGGGGTTGAGCGGCGGCCGAGAGCGGTCCCAGCGCGGCAAGCTCTCTTCTTGCCGGGCAGGAGACCGAGCCTGGGACACAGCTCGAAGCCTAAACATTGAAAAGAAGGAAGCGTTTCCTGTGGGGGAGAATACCCGTACCATCCTCTTCCCCTCCTCTCCAATCTACAAATCCCGCAGAGTCGCGGGAACTGGTACATGTTGTAGGGTGCCACTTTAAGGGCGTGGGGCTGGAAATGGAGTGATGACCCCAGGCTTTGCAGGGCAAGAGGGCTGCAGGTGGGGAAGGTAGCTCTGGCTGTAACCGGACGAGTCAGGGCGTCAGCCGCGGGTGACTCGAGCTGTTCGTGGGAGGAGGGAGAAGGAAAGAAGGGCCCCACGCCGTCCGTCCCCCCCGTCCGTCCCGGAGCCCGAATTTGCCGGACAGCGCTCCCGCTGTGCGCGGCTCCAAAGAGAGGAGGCGGCCTGCGGCAGAGACACCTGCCCTGTCCTGCCCTTGTCCGTCACTTGTGTGGAACTGGGAGCAGGTTCCCCGCTCGGATGTATTTTATAGTCTAAACCCCGTTTGGGGGTGTGGAGGCGCTGCCGCTGTGCTGTCCCGAGGCCCAGCCTCGGGCACTGTCTGTGCGGGGCGGCTCAGCACTCCCCGGCCTCTGGCTCCCGTCCCTTCTGTCCCCTGGCCCGTCCTGCCTGGCCACGAGTGCTCCTGCTCGTGCCTGCCCGGTCCCACCCGTGCCCGCCCGTGCCACCCTCCTTGTCTGTCCTGCTTGGTGCTGCTTCTCCTGCCTGTCCCTGCCTGCCCAGCCCACACCCCCTGGACTAGCAACCCGCAGTCTCTGCCCTTGGTGCTGTTCGTGGCTGGCAGGGAGCTCATGGACATTTGTTCGGGGCTGTACCCTCTCGCAGGGTACATCCCTTTCACCTGTACTAAGGAGGAGGGAAGCTGCTTCCTGCGGGAAATGGTTGAGGAGAGAAGGGCCAACGGGACAAATCCAGGCAGCTCTCCCCCATCCCAAAGCTGGAAGGAGCTTCCCAGACACCCACCATCACCAGCCTGGGTGGCAGATCATGTTTGAAAGTTGGGGCCAAGCTACCAAATATTTTACAGCAGCTGTTTAATGTTCTACCCAGTTATTAAACACAAATGGGAGTAAATTAAAATTGCAAAGTAAAGCAAAATAAAACCCCTTCTTTCATTCTACTAAAAGACAACATCTAATTAAGGAATATTTTAATTCCACAAAAATGCAGACTCTCCACAGTGACATAAGACTTTGCTTTTCAAACTATAGCCAAATACAAACCAGCCCAGCTCAGACCAATGTTAGGCACAGCCTCAATCCCAAGGGCCAAGGGCCAGGGCAGGCCAAAGACAGGAGTCTGCTGCTTTGATTCTATCCCAGCTCAGATACCCTCATTGTAGGGGGCCTCCTCTGACTTTTTTGTTCTCGTTTCTTGCAAGACAGGGAAGCAGGCTTGGCCCAGAGCAGACTTTTAGGTTCCAAGTTTGCTGGTGGTGAGCCAGGGCAGCACCAGGCACTGGCTTCAACAGTTGTACCCAAGTGCCCGAGTGTGCCTAACTGTTGGGGACAGCCCTTGGATTCTTTTTACCTCTGCTCTCTAGCACAGAAAAAAACCCAAAACCGTCTCTTGAAAGTGTTCATCATTCAATGCCTGAAAACCTTGAATTATTTTATGCCATCACCTGACCCAGGGCAATCTGCCCAGGATTTTATTTACTTCATCAGTACTTATTCTATTTCTATTTCTATTCTCTAGCTGGCAATGTTCATACGCCAGATGCATTTGCCATTTAGTGCATCCTGCCAGGGTTAGAGAAATATAACCCAGGAATGAGATTTACCTGGGAGCATACCCATAGGGTTTGATGCTTGCAGCTGGCACCTGGGATCTTTTCAGGGGTATGAACCTGCCAGGCAGTCCTTTGGAGAGGGAACTTTGAGCTGGGTACATGCAATTCTGCACCAGGTGGCTCTTAAATTGAAAGTAGAGAAAATGGGAAGAACTTAGGCCCAAATACAAAAATGAACTGTGGGCACTGGGCTCTTCCAGTGGGGTAGAGAAGCAGGGAGGTCAATAGTCCCAGTTTCCCAAGAAGGTAATGAGTTGGCAAGATAAGGATTTAGCAACATTTTATAGCATATTTACGTATGCATATTTACATATTTACATAATGTAAATGGGGCTACATTCAGTGTGTTGTAAGGTACCATAAAGCATGAATCTCTCTGCCTTTTAGCTGCTCCAGTTCTGCTTTGTGTGTTACCCAAAAAGAGACAATGTCTGCAATTGCAGCTAAAATCTCTCAAGACACAGATTACACATGCACATACCTACACCTGGTTCCCAGCCCTCCCTCCACATAGGCATCAGTCTCACACAAATACCCTCAGATCATGTTGATTAGAAGAATAAATTCCACAGGGATTTTCCCAGAATATGAGGGAAAGAAAAACAACCTTGAAAGGAAGACGATGCTGCTGGCATCCACTTGCCTTCCCCTCTGAGCTCTGCAAGGACACTACCAACCCCTTACCACTGTACAGAGCATGGAGCACAGAGTGACAGCAAGGTCTCATTTAATGGAAGATGTGGCCTTATATTAACGGCCTGTTTTCTAGTGTTTTCTTAATTTTTATTACTTTGCCACTGAAGAAGCAGAGGCCCATCTTTCCTAGGGATTAAGGCATTGCTCTCTCCCTTTCTCAGCTGTCTATCTGTTGAAGAACTAAGAATTTTACAAAACCCATTTATTGTATCTAAAGCAAATTAAAAATGTCAAGGCTGAGGATTTTATTTAAAAAAATTGTTCTGACTGCTGGAAAACATGGGGCCAAATAATCGCCAACTCCATCTTACCTGCTGCCCTACCAGAAGCATCCCTTGCAGCTTCCAGCCTCCCCAGAGAACCTGGGGGTCTGACAAGCCAGCAGGGAGAGGGGTGGGGAGGAGCATGTACCCCATCCTCTGGCTGGGCAGCTGGGCAGCCCAGATACAGGACTGGGTAATGCTGAAATGAATGTGCAGCCAGCCCAGGCTGGTCCCCAGGGGAGAGGACTATGCACATTTTGTCGTCTGCTGCTTTGAGGAGGGCAGCCTTCACCTCCTGGGGAAGGACAGCACCTGTACCCCTGCTAGGGCAGTGCCCATGCTCTGACACAACAGGACACCGTCCAGCTCAGGATTCCCCATGGCAGCACTGGGCTTCTGGCTCATGGAGCGCAGCAGTACCATTTGCTGTGCTAGCACAGGGCCTGGTGCTCCCCAATGACAAAAGGGAGCAATGTGACAATACGTGAGTTGCTGGTGACATGGATGTGCAGGCTTGTTTGTGGCTGCCAGCTCTGGGAATGAGTATAGCTCAGTGCTGGCAGAAGGTCCTTGATTGATGGCTGGGTATTATGGGGCTACAGTAGATGTGTCGTGCCAGCTTCTGTGTACCCAGTCCAGAAACCCAGGGATTTTATCAAAATGGCAGCTTACAATCATGCCTAAATAATAAAGGTGCTTTCTTACAAGCACAGTGAACCCAGCCATTTCCTAATGCCAGCACTACATTTGCTTTCCACATTTGCATCTGTGGCTTGTCTGAGCTCCGCACGTTGGGGAATTTAAAAACAATCATTCGTATTTTTTTCCTTGTTTCTGAATGAACAAGGCTCCTGCAGACAAATAGCAGGGGGGAATATGTTTCTGTTCAGGGATATAGCATTCTAGTCAAGGCATTTGGAGAGTAAAAGCGTAAATGTACAAAGCTGTGAAGAGATAATACACGGGGAAATTATTTTTAAAATATAGAGGTAAAACCAGGATTACACTTTTCCAGAAGCAATTTGTAGACTGTGTGGTAATAAGAAGTGGCATGGCAAGTGTGAATCTTGGCTATGCACGTATAGATGCTATTGGGATCCCTCACCAGCCATTTAAGACAAATGATTAAGGCTACAACATGATGGTGTGCACACGTTAAGGTGTGATACATGCTCAAGCACAAACACAGACATGTATGTGCACACACATATCTCTACAATCAGCACTGCATGATTGTTCTTTCATTTCCAGAAGGTTTAGAAATTTTGAAGCACTCTGATAATTTATGCTTACCTATGGGGTCTCAACCATTGGGGCTGCACCTGGTTTATTTCTTGTTGATGTTCATGTCAATAATTTATTTCAATGACCAGAGGGGACGTGCTATGCATTAATGATTACTTACGTGCTCTATACATATTCAGATTTTGACTCTTGAGACTGTGCACATTTAGTTTGCCAAGAGATGCTGCTGCCTCTCCAGCAGGTATTATTAACTGAGGCAGCATTAAAGCAGCGAGAGGGGCACTGGGAAGATATCACTGATAGCTGAGAAGGGCCAGGAACAGATCATAAACTAAACTTCACTAAAGCTGAAATACACTCAGGACATTATCTTTCAACAAAAGATTATTTAAAACTCAGGTCTTGGAGTGCAGAGATCATAATGGGATCAATTACATTTCAGAGCCAAAATTGTGTTGCCAGGTTATAAACTCACATTTCTGTCATGGTCTAGTTGCTGCTGGCTAACCATCTCTTCAGCCACCAGCACTGCATTTTTAAAGGACAGTTTGGAAAATGCATGACTTGGAAGGAACCAGGGGTGCCAGGGAGTCAGTCTGGTTCAAGACTGACTCTTTCTTTTTGTAGCTCAGGAGAGAGATGGAATTGTCAGCTCAGAGGAGGAGAGGGAAACACAGACAGAATTACTAACCACATCTCCCTCCATGACAAACTTGTTTCCCTTGTAAGAGGTGAGATACTTCTTCAAAGCACAAAGGAGAGGGGATAACTGGCAGGTGGGACTCTGAGCATGCAGAGATTTTCTCCCCCTTCCCTGAGGTCTATTTTTTGTGGTTGTGGCTGCCTTTGAAAGGCAGTAATGAGGTAGGAAATCTTCACACTCCTTTTGGCACTGAAGGGTTTCAGAGCAGGATTGATGCTGGATGGCTGGAAAGAGAAAGTCCAAAACGGGGGAAGTATTTTGGGGTAGTGTAGGTTTTTTCAGTGACATACGTGCAAATAATTTGATATTTGTGACTACATGGACAGCTAGCAGAGCAGGATCATTTACAAGTTTTCTTAAATGATGGTTCTTATTGCTGATGATCATTATGCAAACTTGGTTATTCTTGCTTCTGAAAGCCTATCTTCTTTAGGGTTTCTCTGGGATGATGTAAAGTTTTAATTGACAATATGGATTTCTAACTCAGCTAATACTAACAGTGCCCTTAAGACAAATCAATTTGGCATTGGCAGGAAGAAATAATTCCCTTAGTGGAAGCTGGAAGATGTTTCTTTTCTCTCTTGTGTGAGAGAAATAAAAATCTTCCCCCGAATCTGCTCCAAGAGACATGGTCTGTGCACAGGGCTGAGAGCTGGGATGCACAACCACTAATCCCAGCTCTGACAGACCCCCTCGGTGGCAAATCTCCCCAGCCTCCCTTCCAACACCTGTAAAATGGAGATAATGAGCAGGACATCGTCCCTTCCTTGGGGCTGGATGTGTTTTAGCTGCCTCATGTGGAGCTGTCGGGGGCTGGTCCCGCAGGCGTGCCTGTGTACGGCCCTGTGCCACGCACTGGCATTTTGCTGCCATTTGGTTGGCATAAACACCCCACAACAGCACAGTGCTCCAGACGATCATGGGCAGCCATGTAGCAGTCATCCTTTGTTTTCTTTAAATGATTTCAACCAAATAACGTCTCTTTTTCTGGAGCTGCAGGCAAACCATTTGGCCTCCTGGCAGACAGCTTTCCTACTCCTTGTGAGCCCGCTGCCGCTTACTGAAGAGGCTCATGTTGTGTTTTCTGCCCCTTTCTCTCAAAATGTTCCTTTTGGGGAGGGGAGAGTGTGCTCTCATCCTCTTTTATTTCATTTCTTTGAGCCCCAGAGCTGTCAGAAAACAGCTACCTCAGAACAAGGGTGGCTGGTATAGAGCAGTGGCTGTGGAGGGGATGCTTCCCGGCTGCACGGGCTGTGCGCCCGTGGTTCAGGTCACTGTCAGAAAGAAAGTGGCACTTTTAGAGGGTTTTTCATAAAGCACCCAGCAGAACCCAGCATGAGGCAACAAGAGATCCGGCAAATGCCAAAATGGCACTCAAAATGCTTTTTTTTTTGTCCTTGGAGAGATTAAAAAAAAAAACCTTCTTTATTGACAAACTGTCAAAGAGAGATATTTCTGATTTTCAGGCTGAAACAAAGCACAGTGACTCTCACTATGGCCCTAATAAAGGCAAGCAGGTGAAAAAAGAAAGGAGGAAAGGCTTGCTTGGCTCTTGCCCCCAGGTATTTGTCAGCCTGTTTGTACCTGAGCAAGCTGCTACCTCTGCTGCACAGCTGCCCCCGTGGTGGCCCACAGTGTCACAGGGAAACTGTCCAGGTGCAGCCAAGGCCACCAGCCACGAGCCCTGGGCATGTGGTACAATCCTCACTAGGAGTTAACTCCATCTCTGCTGCAAAAACACCGGGAGTGCCGAGCTAGGCTACACCAATTGTAACAAAAGCCACTCCTCCCATTGCACCAATAAAGTAATTTCCCCCCTCTTTTCTTCCCTGAGAAAGCCATGTGTGGGTTGTGTCAGAGAGGGCCCAGGCCACACCAGGGACTGGAATTTTAGACAGCTGAATTCTACATTCACCTCCTGTCCTTTTACTCCATCTTGGAGATAATAAATTGTGTTATGCCTGTCTCTCTTTCAGCTGTCCTGTCTTTTAAGTCAGGCTTGTTCTTGTTATTTGTACCATAGGTAGAACCAAGGGGGCTCCCAGTTCACTGTGGTAGTGGTAGTAGCAGTAGTAGTAAAAATAGTAATTATAATTATATTAAGAGACTGAGCTGTAGCCAAAACAAAATCCCTTTTCACACATTCCTATTGAGATGTGATCCATAAAACTGCATTTTTATGTCAACACATTGGCAATGCTATAACCTGGAGGCTGGAAGAGGCAAAGGCATAGCTATATGCATATTTATTTTATATCAGCACATTTTTACACCAGTGTGTGTATGATTACATGGCACATAAGAATTTATTCTCCTGTGTTCACTGGGATGTGCATGCATAGCAGTGTTCCATTTACACAGCCAATGTTAAATGACTAGTTTGTTATTCTGACTGGTGCACAGGTAACTTAACTTTTTTTGATCAGATGTGGGCTGGTCTAACTCTTTTATGACACTAGAAAGGATCACTGGGTTTAAAACTTCACAGAGGCAAGCAATTGGCCCTTGCCACTTGTAGCTAAAAAAAAAAAAAGACTAATTGCAGGAGGTGCTACCACTTCCCTCCTCTGATGTGGCATCTCCCATAGTAGCAGATTGTCTCTCTGGCTCATCCAACCCTGGAGTCAGGTGGTTGTCAAGAACTGACTTTTCCCCCTCTGGTATTTTGGCTCTTGGTCTCTAGGTTGGAGGCCGCAATTTTCAGCACCTGCTAATAATTTTTTTAACAGATGACAGAAAGGAAAATTTCCAAATGCAGCAGATACAATCTGCTGTTGCCTGGGTCAAGCACGGACCACGGGGTTCATTTGCCCTAGAGATGGGGGGGTAATGATGTCCATGGTTCTGGCAATTATGTTGTGTTCCCCCAGGATGGTGGTGGGTGTAGCCCCTTTGCTGCAGAGGGGGAGCACACTGTGCGCACTGAACTCTCTTCCTGATGTAGCAGCAACCGGCTCCTCTGGTACCAGGAGAATCCACACTGCCAAGAAGTGGAATTTGCATTACTCCAAACACACTTTCATTTAAAATCCAAAGGAAACATTGAACGAATTCAAGATATGCAGGTTCAAATGGCAGCACCGACACAGTAAAAATTCAGATGCCCTGTTCCTTGCAGAGATCACGTCTAAAACAAGTCTTGACATAAACCCCCGCTTCAATATTTCTGGCAGATTTCTGTCCCATGACTTCCACCACCCTTTGCTAAGCAAGTCCCTTGTCCCCTTCTCTCTGTTTTTCTTGTGGTAGTGTGTGTATTTTAATCCAATATAACTATTTGTTCTCACAGCCTTCCCTGGCCAGCAGGAAGTAATGGGACCTCTGAACGGCTCTTGAGAGGCAAGGGAAATAAATAAAAGACAAGGAAATTGAAAGAATAACAAAGAACAGACCATCCAGGGCAGGCTTCCATTAGGCTCAGGAGGCAAATTACAACAGGCATGGAAGGCTGTAGATGAGACAAAATGTCTCATAAGGTTTTTGTCACTCTCTGATGTGGCTGGCTAGGAACAAATACACCTTTTGTCTTTCTTCTGAACCCTAAGCTGATTCAAGGTGGAAATCAGGAGCCATGTAGGAGGTTGAATGTTTGCAGAGTCCATGTTATAGCTGTGACTTCTTCCACTGCCTTTTCCAGTATGTGTGTATATAGCTACATGTACACATCCGTAACGTCAGCCACATGTCTGTGCTGGTAACTGGTGTGGGAGAGCTGCTTTGCCTTCCTCCAAGAAGTATTGTTCATCCTTGTCCCAGCCCACAGGGGATTTGGTACACATCCTTTCCCCCCATCTTGCATTCAGAAGTTGCCTTTAAGATTTCTTTCACAAACTTATTTCGTTCAAACATACTCATCATAGGCTCAGAGCCTGAAGGTGAAATTAGAGAGCCCAGGTGAATGTTGTCCTTCCCTGCATTTTATTTTTTTAAAATTTTTTAATGCTTGCAACACTCTTTTCCAGGTTCAGAAATTAAAGTTATTTTCCTGCCAATGTTTTCTGATTCCATGTGGCAAATGTTTCTCTTTCCAGTGCAGCAGAAGCCAGCATGGCTGCCTCGAGCATGGATTGGTTTTGTGTATCCTGTCAACTCTTTCCCAGGCAAAGTGAACAGTCCTGAGATCTGTTCTGCTTCCCCCTAGCCCACTGGTGTGTCAACCCTCAGTTTTAGCACATCATGCAAAAACCTTAGGCAAAGTACTGGCTACTTTTTTTTCTTGTAAATACAGTTTTGAGGATGCTGCTTGTTTTATCAGAACCATGCAACCTTTTCCAACTTTTCACTGTACCTTTTCAAGCTTGGCTATCACTAAACAGTGTGGCCTAACAGCCAAAGCACAGGACTGGGCTATCTTAGCTGCTCAGGTCCCTGATAAATGTATTGTTTGTCCTATTTGCTCATTAGGTGAACTTTTTGTAAGGACTCTGGCCTTTACAAATTACAGATCAGTGTTGGTGCAGGGTCTGAGACCCTGCAATGAGCTGGGGTATCTCACTGTCCTGTACAGATGGAGGAGGTGAGTGGACTGTGGAAGTGCACTGGAAGTGTCTGTGCATACCCTCATCCTTTTCATTGGGAACCCAGCACACACCCTTGCAGATAGGATTTCTGGCTTGCTGGCCATTATTTGGCCTGAATTTTTAAGTAACAAAAGCATGAAGCATAAGGGAAAAGAGCTTCAAGAGAGGACAGGGTTTTTTTGTCATCTAAACAGAAGTTTTTTTACATCTAAAATTTTTCTGTCCGTTGTTCTTGCTACATTTGTGTTCTTTCCTGCAAGTACATTTATAAATTCAACAACTGTAGTAGTTGTATGTATTTGTTAATATATAGGGTTATGCACCACTTCTGGATAAAATCCATGGTTGTGGATGAGCATTATCTAGAAACATGTGTATGTTCCTTTGCCATGGAAAAGACCCAGTCCATGGGAACTTGGGCAGTGAACTGGAGATTAATTCATGTTTTCTGTCATATGTCTGGTTGTGTCTATTAGGGGGCTTAATTATGGAGTCAGTAGCTCTAGGTCCTAAGGAAGTATGTTAGGCTGGTTCTCTCTCCTTTTAACTTTGTTTTCATATTTATCATTCTGGACAACAACAATTATAATATTGTCCATTCTGTTCCTTTTTCATACAGTGTGAACATTTCAGCCTCTTCTGAAGAGTTTTTAGCTGTTTGCTAAGTAGGAGCAGATGTATAATGAAACAAGATTTCAGCTCATAGCACAGAATAAGTGCCAGGTTTCAAAACCTGTATTTTGGGGTATGTTTTAAATTTTGCTTTAGTTTTTATGGTATCATTGTTTACTGTGTTGTCAACAGATTTACTTCTGCTCTACCTCTGCTCTTATGATACATGTTCTGATGACTGCTTAACTCTTGCCAGAGAGTGTCTCACATATTGTGAATAAATTGCATCTTGAAGTTGCCACATTTTGTTCCCATTGAGGAATCACTGTATCATTCATTATGGTGTTGCTATGGTTCTGCCATGGACCTTGAGTGGGATTCTGTTACTCTCAGCAAGTAGAAAAACATGAAAAAATAACATGAAAAAACAGCATGTTTTTCAAACATGAGAAAAGTATGGTGTCTTGTCCTCTAATCTGCCACCTATAAACCAAAGAATATGACTTGACATATAACTAGTCAGATAATTGCCAAAGACATATGCCCATTGGGACAAGCCCAAAATGATATTTGAAAATAGCTGACAAACCCATGGTCACTCAGGGCAGAATGTGCCCCCTCAATTCCATTCAAATAAATCCAGAAATGCCTCCAAAGTGACTGCTGCTTCGTGTCTGCCCTTTTCTTTTGGGGCTACTATTTATTTCTATCACTGGATTAGGCACTGTAACACAGCAGTGGTCCTGAGAACTGCAGAGGTTTGTTCTGTGGCCAGCTGGGGTCTTGGATCTGTGGCACTGCAGGTTTCCATGTGCTGGCAGGGCAGGTACAGAGGGGAGTTTGGGGAGCCACAGCCATTGGGTGTAGCATGAAGACGAAGGCTGGTACTGGCGACGATTATCTGCGAGCCTTTGTTTTCACAACAAATTTCAGGGAAAGGATGAGGCAATATAGGGAGCAAAAGGAAGGGCAAAGGCCAGACTGCCTGGAGCTCTCATCTAGATGTCTAGCAAAGAGTGTAGGCCATGAACCTTGGCAGCTACCTGGAGTCAAGGAGCTCAGAGAAGTCCACCAAGAGGCAAGGCACAGAAACGGATGCAAGCCATCCGACACTGCCCTTGCTCTCTGATTGAAGCCAGGTAATTTCTGCAGTCCTTACCCAAACCAGACTCTCCTTGAACCAGCAAGGCTTTGGTCTCTGTATGGACTGCAGATTCTGGGCTCTAAAATACCCTGTGGTGGCAGGTTTCTGCAAAGAACTGATGGTGCAAGGCCATTGCTCGGGGCTTCACCAGGAGAGAGCGAGCACAGGGGGAAGGGATGTTTCCAAATGAGAAATATTTTTTTTTTTTTTTAATGAGTGATATGTTGGCTTCAGGCAAATGGCAGAAGGTTTTACTGAAAAGGCTTCTTTATGGGATTGTGGTTTAGCTTGGGGTAGCTTAGAGAAGTCTGTAAACCCCAGGAGCTCAAGGAGTTTGACAGGTTTGACAGGCCTTCCTGCTACTTATGAACAGGAGGCTGGAGCAAGTGTTCTTGAAATCACCTCCCTGTTTTCCATCAAAGCATGCTGGCAAGCCAGAGGAAGAGAGAAGCTGTTTTCTTCCCCCATTTTATTTTCTTTTATAAAGACAATCTTAGAAATAATTTTTTTCTGGATCTTTAAAACTTTGCCTTTTTTTGGCTCCTCTCAATACGAAATTCCTGTCCACATTTCTAGGCCTTGGATTAGACCCTTCCACAGAGCTTTGAGCACCTTAAAATCATTTCAGCAATAATCATTAGTGACACACCAAAAACTGGTATACATCATCTCTAAAGAACGTGCTGGCTCTAAAGAGCCACTCTCTCGCCTGGACCCCATTACCACTGTTGAGCCTTTTTGTGTTCATTTAACTGTACCACACTCCACATGCTGCCTTGTCCCAAACTGAGAAAATAATGGAAATTATCAAAATTATAAAAATGATGAATGAAAGTAATTGAAATAATGAAAATGACTGTAGAGCTGTGTGTGTGTCATGTGCAATGAGAGTAAAGGCTGCGGGTCCTGGTGATGACAGGGAGAAGAGCCCTCTTTACTCTCCCTGGGTCAACCTATGCCTCCACACCCCCTCTGATCTTACTCAGTAAAGGGAGTGAGTGCTTCTAATTAACATCATCAGGTTTGCAAAGCAAAAAAGGGCTTGGATTTCTGCTGTAACAGCAGTGGCTGCTGCTGCCATACTTAAGCCATCACTAGTCAGAGAGCTGTTGCAGCGTTTGAGCTGGGGGTCACTGCTCTGCAAAGGGAAAGCCTGGAAAGAATCAGTATTTCAGGAAAAATGTACACATAACGAGGAATTTCCTATTTCTTTGAATGAGAGTAATTTAATTTAAGAAGAAATCCAGTGACAACTTCCTAGGAAATAAATGCCTTTTTGTAAATCTCTGTGGTGAAAATGTGCTTAGCTGAAAATCGGCAGAATTCTTCTTGCTCTGGTTTCTAAACATGCCTCAGCTCCTAACCCAGCCCTAAGCTTGGGAAACTGAAATGAGCTCTGATAACATGAGCAGAATGCTTAGGGCAGAACAAACCCCAGAGATTAAGTTGAATTTGCCAGCTGAAGAAAGCTTCTAAGCTTTATCAAACATACAAGCTGGAGAAAACTCTGAAGGCGGCATGTGAGCCTGCTAATATCTTCCATGAAATCTTCCAGCCACAAGGAGCTCCTCAGACCTGGGGAAGTCTCCTACCTCCTGAGGAGAAGGAGCAGCTTAGCTCCAGAGGCCAGCCTGTAATTCCATAGCCTTATCCCTGGCAGCACCTTACCAGCCCACCTTATCCAGCAGGCCCAGCTGGGAGGCTCATGGGCAAGCCACTTTATTCAGCACCAGCTCAAAAAGTGGAAATTATAATCCCACAGGCGAAGCACCAGAGAAGGCTAGCTGGACTGAAAAAGGAAAAGCAAGCCCTTCAGTGTAAATCCTCTAGCTCTATTATATTTCCTCTTTTTCTTTTTTAAAAAGTATTTTTAGAAAATTATTCTTCTTGAGGTCTTTTTAATGCAAATTATATATTTCAGCCTCTTAATTCTCATACAAAGCCAGTTCCTGGTTTTCTGTGCTCACTGTGGTGGACTGTGTCCTACCATTCTCAAGTATTTTCATGGAACAAATACTTCATCCCCCTTCTGGATAGAGGGACATGAAACATTGGGGTTTCCTTCATATCATCTAGACATTTATCTGGTTTCTTCAATTAGGGTAAACACTGCAAGCCCCAAACTACTTTGCTAGAGCTGTGCAAGCACAGTAAGAGGTGACCTGTCTGCCAGAATGCATCATCTAAATAGACAAGACAAAGGAAACACTAATGTTCCAGCTGTGTATAGAGGAACTGATGTATACTGAAATTTCAGAGAAAATCCCACATAGGAAATGTGTGCTAGGAGAAAAAATTCAGTTTGGTCCAGCTTAGTGCTTTATCACCTTGTGGATCTCTCTCTGAGTAGCTTTTTTCTCTGGAATTAAATGTTGCCCCTCAGGTTTGCTCTTTGCAGGTTCAGATCAACCC
Source organism: Cyanistes caeruleus (assembly GCF_971803275.1). NCBI lineage: Eukaryota > Metazoa > Chordata > Aves > Passeriformes > Paridae > Cyanistes > Cyanistes caeruleus. The sequence goes on from NC_141703.1 coordinate 39,059,951, forward strand.
AGGGGGCTGGAGGAGTTATCACCACAGATCACAGATGTCTCGTGGTGGATATGGACCCGATGATGCTCTGAGCTGCAGCTAGCTGCATAATCACCCGCATCACATCCTACAAATGAAAACCAGAGCATCCTTCACATACCTCCGTCATTAAACAGTTGGTTACAACCATATTAAACCCTTCAGGAGCTGTGGGAATTTCCCTATGGCTTCCAGTCATGGGATTAGGGGTGCACCTCCCCCTGTAGTCCTTCCTAAAGAAGTATCCCTGCGTTGGTGACTGCCCTTTGCTTGAGTAAGGGATGTCCAACATAACTTTTCAATTTGAACTCAGCTCCCACTCCACAACTCATTTTTATTTTACTGGGATACCGGTGAAGCTGTAGCTCAGTAACTGATGTTAAGAGGAACTTTTAACACCTCAACAGCAAATGGAGGAGAATGTTTCCCATTAGTGGCTGAGGAAGTAGTGCTCCTGTAACTTCAGCCTTGAAAGCTAATGAAGCTCAGATTGTGGCCGTGGCCTTTGATGTAGAGATGCCTGAGGTCAGCGTAGCTTTCAGAGGTGCCAGTGCTATGCTGTGTCACTGCATTCGTCTGGGCGGGGGCCCAATAACTCTAATCCTGTAATCATGTTTCTGTAAGCAACAGTATTTATGGTGCAGATAGTGGGGGATAGCTGCAGTGGTAATTAAATCAGGGATACGCTGTAGAGGAGAAGCTAATCCAACCCCGTAGTATTTCCAGTAGAGGAAGTTACCGCCAACTACGTCAGTAAATAGGTAACAAAATACTGGAATTGGTGTAGGGAGAGAGAGGGTGTGGGGATTAAAATTCCAAGTTTGGCCATCTAATCCATCTCCCTGCCAGGACCCTCATTCTGCCAGGGGAGTGATGCTAACACGCTGGCAAAAATCAGGCAATTCAAAGCTGTGCCTTGACACTGCATCTTTGGCTCCCACTAGTACATGGGGAGGGGGTTTAAAGCACCCACTGATGAGTTTGGCACAGCTAGCTTTGAATTTAATTCCTTCTCTTCATCTGTTTTGCAACTTCAGGCCACATACTATGTATTTTATGTCTTCTGATGTAGGCTGTTGTCTCCCAAGTGCATGTGAATTGTTGGGAAAACACAATGATGGATTCCACTCTAGTGGGGGGGAAAGCATGTTTTTGAGTAAATATGGTTTATTCAGGAGATGAGGACAGCCTCCAACAAGCTGTTCTGCTGTACTAATGAGTAAGTGTGTTTACATTTCTGTGATTTTATTTTGCACAACTCCATTATAGATAAATCTCTTCCTATGTAGCTTTTGTTAAATCAGAGGACTTTTATACCCTCGCTGTTTTGAAGAGGTGAAAAAATGGGAGTACTTGGTATACCCGTTTTTTATGTGGATATCTCTAACTTTGGTGGGGATTCTGTGGGTGAAACTGGTCATGAAGAATGCACTCTATATATCAAGGAATAAAGTAAAAATGATGGTTTAAAGAAATCTAATGTCAGACTGCAGACTTCAGTTACTTTACTCACAAATGCACACATGCACATACACAAATAGATTAATGTATAGTATGCATGTATATATGTCTAGAAATATAGACTCACAAACACATTTCCTTTAGCTCAGTGCCTGAAAGTTCATTTGTGGGCATCCTGATTCTTGATATATTATTTGTAAACAGAGGGCCAGGGGACTGGAGTATTTCCTTGACTTCAATGGATGATGAGGCTTCAAGCTGTGCACTCAGATTGGGACCTCTAAGTATCCTGCTGCTACCTAACAGCTTGCTGAAAAATGACATAATTTGTGACATCAGCAATATGCTGCTTTAATAGGGGTTTGTAAAGCGGTTTCCACCCTTGTGTGTTAGGACAAAAACATCTATAGTTACTAAATCTGAGGTGGCCCCCTCCTGTATTCCTCACACACCTTGCATCCTTTGTACTTTTTCGGCATATGTGGACACAAAGTCCCAGTATGGGAAGAGCGATAAGCAAGCATTCAGCAACATCTGTGCGAGAACTCCCACCCCACCAGTGCCAGGGACGATGTCACTCTTTGGAAGAACAGTGGCTGCCAGCAGGAGGTTCAGCAATGCAGATTTTAATGTGGAGATTTAATTTCAAATACAATTCACAGTTTGTATGCAGTTGAAAAATGTTTATTACCACCTGGATGTTCAGGACATTGTTCCGGATTAAATAAATTTCAATTTGGACAATTGCAGCTTTTAAAGCATTTCACATCTCTGTAAACAATATTATTTATATAATTCTAATGGGAACAGTGAAGAACATACAAGTTTTAGAAACACCCAAAATAATGCCAAAAAAATAACTGGCAACTTTGGAAAAGAGTTCATTAGTCTGAAATTGATTCAGATATGAGGGTTGTAATGACTTTTGCCATATTATAGAATGTTCCACTCTATACTGCAACAAGAGAAGAATGATTTGCCTCTGGGGTAAATTTGTTTTAAAATAAGATGCAAACTAAAAAACCTCACCTTTTAAAGAACATAATCATCAGCAGAAGCTGACCAGCAACGGGAGTGGGCTTTAACTTGAAAGAGTTGGTGCTCTGGAGTCATGGCTGTGTCACTGATACATGAAATTAAGTCAGTACCTGACAGAAAACCCACCCTGGGTGGAAAGGAAAAGGAAAAGGAAAAGGAAAAGGAAAAGGAAAAGGAAAAGGAAAAGGAAAAGGAAAAGGAAAAGGAAAAGGAAAAGGGGAAAGGGGGAAGGGGAAAAGGAAAAGGGGAAAGGGGGAAGGGGAAGGGGAAAGGGAAGGGGAAGGGGAAGGGGAAGGGGAAAGGGAAGGGGAAGGGGAAGGGGAAGGGAAGAAGTAGCATAAGGGCTTCCATGGACAGCTCTGGACAAAAATCACCTCAGATAAGCTTTTGCCATGGGCAAAGATGGTTTGCCAGATATTCTAGGACTGAATGGGAGGCAAGCATGGAAGGGGATCTGTAAAGGCAGAACTCAGTGGGTTTTGCCAGCTTCTCTACAAATGCCATCAGGAACCTCAGTGTTGCAAAGAGGAGCACATTGAACTCACAATGCAGTTGGGCTTCAGCCCTGTGTTTACTTCTGGGATAACAGACATGAAATATGCTGTAAAAGCAAAAAACAATTTCTGCTTTTGCCCATAACACTGAGTTATAACTCACCTTAGCTCTCTGCTGATGTCTGCTCCAATTTTATGCAAGTTGACTGTATCCAGAGGGAAAGCCATGGCTTCTATTTTCATACTTGGTTCTCACATGAAATAATGGGGGAGAGGAGGAGGGGGAAGATGCAGCTGCAAAAACAGTCAGGGAAACATAAAAATCCCTATTGTTTTGTCGTAGTTCTCTGTGCTCTTCAACTTCTGGGCACAGACAAGACCTCCCCCTGCTCAGGTTCAATATGCAGGGGAGCCCTGAGGCTCAGAACTCCCTTCCTACTTTTGCCTAAGCCTTGCTGTCAATTGTGCTTTTGTTCACGGAAAAAAAAAATAGCCCAATGCATGCTAATTTATAGCCAGGGAGGCAATTAAAAAAAAGTTTATTATCCTTTCCCCCCTGCCTCTCAAATGGAGTGTTACAGCAGCAGGGTTTTTTGGTAAACTTGACACAAACTGATGTTAGTGATGGGGGAGCAAGGCCAGGAACCAAGCACAGGTCTTTATATCTTCCCTCCACGTGAAATGGGACAGCCTTCCAGTTCACTCTGTCTGTCTATACTCAGGAACATGCATGCTTTAGGAAAACCTGGGCACAAAGACACACTTATTTCCTTAGGCTTTGTCAGTAAACATGTTCTGTACACATTGCCCTCACATGCCCACTTTCAAGAATACTTGTTAAACATTAAAGAAAGAATTGCCTAATATAGCCACAATGTAGAGACATATTTACCTTTCATTACTGAACTTACTGTGTGCCTTTTTCTGTAAATTATGGCATATTCTTAATATTCAACAAAATGTTAGACACCAACTAGTCCATATGGTGAAGTAAGTGAACCCAGCTGGCCTCTAGATTTTGTAACTCTTTGCAGAACCGTAGAACTGTACCAATAGAGGGTTTGCCATTAGCACAGGACTGGTCATTTTTTTCCAGGAGGAACTGTTGTTTTTTTTCAAAACTGATAGTTTTGAAAGCAATAAGAAAGAAAGCAACAGATGTTTCTCCCTACTACATATTTTAAGTGGTCTCTGAGCAGAGTCATGATGTGGAGTTGAAAGTGCCTGAATGCTTTCAAATGAGCAGGTAGCATTCACAGGTGCCCCAGAGGTCACCCAGGGCAGGCAGGGATGGGCAGCCTCTGCAGGGTGAGCTCCTCTTGAGGCGTCTCATGGGCAGAGACCATGGCTCTTCCCTGCACTCCCACCAAGTACCACAGACCTGGGGAACCTTCTTCCAGTAGTTTACAGTAAAACACAAACTCCTCACTGGTGGCCCAAGTGCTGGTGATGGAAGAGTGTGGAAGAGATTTTTTCCCCAGGCCTGTGCTCTCACTCAGCAATACCAATGATGTAACCACAGCTCTTTCATGGCCACTGCCACTGGTTTCCCTCCCATTTTGCAAGTATTTAGTTCTGTATTGTAGAAGCAGAGGCCTCTTGGTGGCAAATCTGGAGGCAGAGCTGTCAGTGACAGTCAGATTTGCAGAGATACATGCACTGCTGACTGTATCTGAGCTACATTTTCAGAAAGAGCAGGACATGGAGAGTTAACATGAAGCATCTCCAGTGGCATCCCATGGAGTAACAGACAAGCACAAACACTACTTAGTATATTAGGGACTACTGCAAAAGCACGCCAGGAAGGAAGTCAGGTGTTTGGAAGCCTAGACTAGGTCTTCCCAGCAGCATGAACATATGCCATAAATTCTAGGTTATTACAGGCATGTGTCACACAGAGACAAGCCTTTTACCTTCAGCAAGCTTCAGTTTAGAAAATTCTTAACTGGTGTTTAAGCTTGATAGCATGGCTTTAATAACATTAGCAGCACTAGAAGAAGTAGGAATAAAATTCTAAACATAAGAGCCAAAGCTACATGGAGTCACACTTTAAATTACGGAGGCCCAAGAAGGTAGCATAGGCATTTATCACTCCTCATTCTCATCAGGATGATCAGTTTCAAATGATGCCAGCAGGCAGTGGGCACATACAACAGCTTTAGAAACAGGGCCTCTTGCACTTCTGAAGACATTATTCTGAGCATCACCTTACGGTGGTGGCTTTGATATCACATATTGGGAGAATATTCAGAATTAATTGGGGAAACAATAACCCTAAATACAGTGAGGCTATCTGATCGCTGCCCTGCTTGCAGTGTGGGCACATGCAGGACATTTCCATCGTGCATTCCATTCCCTGCACCCCAGTGTGAGGAGGAGGGCCCCCATGCTGTTCCCACTGAGAGACACCCAGTGCTGGAAGGCAAAGGGAGGTTTGAGGAGCACCATGAGGACAAGACCAAGTGGGGATGGTGAGGGGAAGGGAAGATGTGATGGAAATGGAGAGCACTAATTTCTGTGCTGTCCCTTGCAGGCCAGGCTGCAGTGTGTGTGTGTGTGTGTGTGTGTGTGTGTGTGTGTGTGTGTGTGCAGGTCACCTTTCCATGGGCATCCTGGTCCCGACTGAAGGATGCTGTGGGCTGGAGGAGACTGTTTTTGCAGCAGAGTAATGAATGTGATAAAATGACATTCCTCCTTCTTCTCCTTCCTCCTTCTGCTTTCTACCTTCCTTCCCCTTTCCTTTCCCCCTTCCCTTTCTCCTCTGTGTCCAGGGCTCCTGGCAGCAGCCCTGGAAGTCATGGGACTGTCCCGATCCCTGCGGGGCCAGGGGCTGCCATCCATCCATCCATCCATCATCCATCCATCCATCCATCCATCCATCCATCCATCCATCATCCATCCATCATCCATCCATCCATCCATCCATCCATCCATCCATCCATCATCCATCCATCCATCCATCCATCCATCATCCATCCATCCATCCATCCATCCATCCATCCCGCTCGGGCTCACAGCTGCAGCCCGGCGGTCCCGCGGCAGTGCGGAGTGTTCAGGGACTTTCCTGCTGGCACCCGGGCACCGCTGCCAGCTTCTCAGCTCTGGGTGGGGAGGACACCCCTCCCATCTGCGGGGCACCTCGTGTAAGTGCCGGCACCCCAAAGCCGCCCGCAGTGCTCCCCCCCGGCTCCAGGCGCTGCTCCCCGGGGCTCCCCTCCGCAGAGTGCGCGGCTCCCCACCCGCAGCAGTGGGAAAATAGAAGATAATGGGCTTGCCCGCACGAGCTTTTATTCCCTTCTTCCCACTTTTTAATCTTTATAACAGTTGTTATAAACAAGCCCTGCCTCCGGGCTTTGCCATGCTCTGAACCTGAGGGAGGTGAAAGTGGGAGAAGAGGGTTGGAGGGATGGGATGGATGAAATGCAGTCAAAGTTATTTCCACCCTCCCCCGATACCCCCTCCTCCTCCAATTCAAAATCAGAAATTACTGCCCGAGGAGCAGATACTCCGTTTTATTGGCTCGTAAAAAAAAAGTTTTCAAAGCCTAATTTCCACCAGATACATTGATTTTCCGTTGAAAACAGAATTAAAACAATACGCGCGAGTAGGTGCTATTAAAGCTAAACCATCTCTGGCTGTTAATCACGGGAGAGAAGGATTAGAAAAGTCAGTAAAGGAGCACTGGGTTTGAGACGCAAAAATCCGGAGTTTAGGAAGAGTAAGCTCAGAGGGGGCTGAAGAAGCTCAAGAAACAAGGAAAAAGCCTTAATAAGAGTTAAAATTCAGTGTCAGGTTACTTCTCGATATTGCAAGGAATACACCGTTCCTGTAAGTGATTTGTGGTTGTGAAATGCATCCCTTGCTAAAATACCGTTTGATGTTCTTGTCGAAGAGAAAACCAAACCAATCTCTTTTCAAGTCCCGATTTCAAAACGAAGTACAAAACCCAAACCAAACAAAAAACCACTCCGGAAAAAATCCCACTAAATTTCCAACCGCACCTTTGAACAGTTTTCCTAGCGATATTTCCTTCAAACCTCTCAGGCTCAGTACCCCTGTCTTCCCGAGGTCTCCCTGCCCTCCCTTCCCCCTTTTCTGCTGCTTGGATGGTCGGCAATGCCCGGCTAAATAATTGCTAGAATTTGAACAAAAAAAAAAAAAAAAAAAAAAAAAAAAAAAAAAAAAAAGAGAAAAAAAAAGAAAAAGCCGGGAAAATGCACACCAGCATTCAGGTGCTAACCTACTTATTTGAAAGTAATTTATTTTCCATTTTGCCCGTTTTCCCTCTTTAAAACAGAACGCTGAAAGAAAGAATAAGTGCTTTAACATTTCAGTGTTGTGCTCTGGTAATTACTTTTTCACTTTTCCCCTAAGTTCCAATGTGAAAACCTCACAGGGGGGTCTTTGCTGTAGCGGGGCTACAGTTCCCAATCCCAAGCGCAAGATCTGCAATTACAAACCCATTCGGTGCCCTTCCCTATCATTAATATGCACAAAATCCTGCTGCTAATCTTATAATCTGTTTTGTTTCATCAATTGCTTGCCTAGCACCAGGCGGGGGAAAAAAAAAAAAGAGGGAAAGAAAAAGAAAGAAAGAGGAGAAGAATAAAGCCGGAAAATCACGGAAAGCTTCGGAAAGTAAACGGAAAAGCCAAATCAATCGGATTTTATTTTTGATAAAGCAAAAATCGTTAAGGCTGTTAAAAGGAAGCAGGAGTTTCCGCTGGAGGGGTGGATGTCAGGGAAATTTAAGGAAAAAATCTGAACATATCCAGCATTTTATTTGCATATTCGATTTCTCCGCGTACGGGTCACGAAGTTCCTTAAGCAGTCAGCCGCGGAGGAGGGAGGGGGCGAGCAAACACCCCAGGAAGGTGCATTACTATCCCTTCAGTCTGCCGAGGGAGAGGAGGCGCGGGCGAGCTGCGGGTGCGGCTCCGGGGGCGCCCCCGCCGCCCCCCGCGCTGCCTTCCGCGGGCTCCTCACGCCTGGCCACTGAGACTTCAGTAAAACAATGAAGACATTAGTTTTTGAAATCGTCCTCATCCTACTCCTCCCTCCCTCCCTCCCCCGCTCCCTCTTCCTGCACCGTATTAAGGGAATAAAACCATCTATGCCACACGCGTCCTATTGAGATTAATGCAAAAATGATGCCAAAAAAAAGAACAAAAATCCCAAGCCACAACAAGAAAACAACCCTTATCTCATATATCTTATTCTCCGTGCCCAGCGCCAGGCCTCGCCGCCGCCTTGCCGTGCACCTGATGATTTATTAACGCAATCTGCGGGGAGAGCGACACGCGTGCCCGGCTACGGCTCGTCCCAGCTCATCTCCTAAGTAATTGTTTCTCATTAGTTCTGATAATGTTTTAATAGTGCTGCCCATAATTTAGTCAGCCTGGAATTAATAACGGAGGGTGTCCTGAAACGCGCGGGGATGAGGGGGAGCTGCAATATAAGCAGGTAGTCTTTAATTAATCAGATTAGCCCGGAGGTCCCCGCGCTGTAAGGGATCCCCCGGCGCAGCGCCTCGGCCGGGACCCGGGTGGCGGAGGGGGAGAGAGGGGGCTCTGCCCTCGCTGCTCATCCCCAAACCGGGCGGAGGGGCTGCGGGGGGCTCTGCCCTCGGGGCCGTCCCGGCCCAGAAGGACGGAGGTGGGCGGCTCTCCCGCTCCCGGGCCGTGTCCCCGCCGTGTCCCCGAGGGAGCCTCTCCCCGGCCGTGTCCCCGCCGTGTCCCCGAGGGAGCCTCTCCCCGGCCGTGTCCCCGCCGTGTCCCCGCCGTTCCCGGGGGAGCCGCGGAGAGGCGCTCCCGCCGCCCCCGAGCTCCCTTTCCTCGCTGCTTCCACGCGGGCCGGATGGTGGGGTTCTTCCTCCCCCCCTTTTCCTCTCCCCTTAATTAAACCAAAAATAACCCAAAATAAGTGAAATCGCTGCTCGGAGACGGAGGGGAAACGCACGAAGAGAGGAAACGACAGGAATAATGCACCGTGGCTCCATACGTGAAATGGCCATGGAGGCGGTGAGAAATGAAACCAAAAAACAACTGTTTTCTATTTACAATTTTAAATAAACAGAACAGCCTTTCCCGCGGTGTTTGTCTAAGTGCAGCAGCATTGCTGCTGTGTAGGTCATGAAAAGGTTGGTGCATAGTTTAAAACTTCCCATTCTGTTAATTTCTTAAAGAACAGTCGTTCATAGTCTGAGCACAAAAGCTCATGATTTAATGAGGAACAGAAACAAAATCTCTGATTGTTGGTGTTTCAAACTTCATTGGAGTCCTCTGGCAACCACAAGTTGATCCTCTGCAGCTTCAATACCCTTTAGCCCTCCATATAAGAGTACATGCTGAATAGAGGACAATGCCTGGTTGTTATGTTTATTTACCCTTACTACAAGCTGGGTTAACCTCTTCAAAACAGCTTTACTAAGCCCGTTAACCACACAGCCCACATGATCTGTAGCCGTATCCCTAATGTGATGTAAATCTGACTCGAGACCATATGCACAAGTTCTGCTGCATTGTGTCTCCAAAAACTACAAGTTTATTGCCGTCCAACCCTTCCCGGGCTGGACGCTTCCAGGAGGAAACTCTCTGAATAGCGACTGCTTAAAAAAAAAGAGAAGAAAGTCAAGAGTCCTGTATTGTTGGAGCATGATTTTTAATGGCTGTTGCACTTCTACAGAAGGGCCGTGTTGGGGGGGGGAAAGCAAAGCTCACACAGGGTAAAGATTTTCATTGCAGTTATTTCAACTGGTGCACAATAATTTCTCCTTTCTGCCCGGAGTTCTGCACCAGAGTGGGAAGAAGCACAGAAAGAAATAGAAATAATTGTATTAGTTTCCATCTGCTCTTCTGAAGGAGCTCAGGGCTTATGTTTTGCCTGTGATTTGTCTTTCTCCCTCAGTGAATCCCGCATTTGTAGCAATCACTGTGATGTCACAGATTTGGTGATGTAACTTCATTGCAGGCTCTGAGTAGAGCGTGGGCCATGCGGGACTGAGCAGTGGTTTGAGTTGGGAGTAGTTTTAGTAATTAGCAATTCCAGCAAGCAGACTATGACAGATCTGCAAAAAGGAAATGAATTTCTGTTTAAGCCCGACGTCTTTAATTTTGCACCTCCCGCCCTCCCCCCACCCCCAAGTATTATAGGCATCTTTTAAAACAGCTACTTGGGGCCCCATGGCGAGAGCTTCATTTACCAGCTCATTTTTTCTTGATGGCTGTGGCAAGTGTAACAATGTTCTGTGCCTGCTTCAGTAATGGCATGTCGATCATGCTCCCACGGAAAGTAAACGCTCCCTGGAAAAAAGAGAATATGAACTTCCTGAGACACCTTTAGAAATTGTAGTTGGTGTGTGTTGTTCTTTACAAACACATCTGCTTGCCAAAAAACATCGTCTCCAACAGGAATCCTGAAGAAGTTTTAGGAGACAAACCAATGGGGACGGGGGAAGTGCATTTAAAGAAATGTGACGGGCAACAAGCTCTCCAAAAACGAGGCAAAAAGAGAGAAAAAAGAGAGGCCCAGGGTGCAGCTGGCCTGCTTCTGCCACACTAGCTGGCAAATACTGAGGGCCAAGAGCAGTGAGGCTGTGTGTCCCAGCTGGGGAGAGGGGCTGGCAGACACCACACCTGGGGGAAAGCTCTGTTCCCCACCTCCAGCATCACCATCCAGCATCCATCCAGGGTTGTGCCAAAGGGCCAGTGGGAAACTGCCTTCAGACAGAGGGCACAGCCAGAAGTTACCTTTGTCAGTAAACAAGAATGGCTGATCAGGTTGTGCTTTTGCTGCACCTCTCCATCAGGTCTCCAGTACTAAAAATAGGCCGGGCCTGCGCTGAGAGCCAGGGACTGGGATAAAAGCTGAAATAACCAAGTGGATGGTGCAATAATATTGCCCAAATCTCCTCTGGAGCCAAGGCAAAGCCCACCTGAGCACCACATTTAGGGAATCTCCCCAAATGGATGCAGAACTATGCTATGTGCCTCAGCGGTGGCGATCTGAGAGTCAGGACAGGTTTCAAAAATCACTTTGCATTCCTAAGGATTTTTTGTTGGTACCATGGTGACAAGTTTAAAACAATTAACTATGAGTCATAATTAAATCTTAAACAGAAGATATATGTTTTGAATAGTGCCGAACCTGACTTGTTCCTTTAGATGCTTTAATTCCCATGTGTCTCTGAGTAGGATTTGGAAGATAAAACACTGCACTAAGACATGCTGAAGTTCAGTAGACAAAACAAAAAAAAAAATTAAAAATTATATTTGCAATTCTAACAGTAGTTTGACACATCAAAAAAACCCCAAGCAACAACCCCCAAAATCCAGGTACAAAGATGCAATGGAGAAGAATCCAGAGCAGGCCTGGTCCCAGCACTGCATAGGGTGGCTGTGTGAAGCACTGCACACCCTTTTAATGTCCTGCTGCGGTCGATACGGGATCACAGGCTGGCCTTGGGTTTGACAGTGAGCAAGGCTAACCAAGAGCAAGGTACGGTCCACAGCAGCACACGTCTGTGCATGAGCATACAGTGAGAGAAATGCAGAGGAGAAAAAACCCTTTTTCTGGTTTTCATTTGAGACTTGATAATTATTAAATAGAAGACTTCAGCAAGTAAAGTGAAAATATAACACATTTACAAAAGTATTTAGGAAATATGTTGCTCCAGTGGCATATCCAGCTGAACTGAAGCAGTACTAATTAAATACTAAATCATGCTCTGGAATAGTTAAAACAAAAATCCACCTTAAACAGTAATCTAGCACAAATCAATATTCTTGCATGTAAGAGCAGGCTGTATTAAAGCCATTGAAAACATAATAGTAAAAACTATTGTATTCAAAGTAGATTTTCCTACTATAATTTGCAATATTTCAGGTAGGTTTGGAGAATGGGAATGACAGATACTCAAGGGTTGGCATTTCAAATTGAATTTTTTTGTTTCTTGAGCAGTCAACCCTACTTTACCCAAACACCAGCATCAACATTATTATTACTACTATTAATAGTATACCACTTCTAATTATAGCTACATCTCTGTAATTTTCAGTTATGCTTTTAAAACTTCAAAGAAAATGCAGTCCCAAACTATTCAATTTATTAACTGTTGTGAAAAAAATTGGGAACTAAGTAAACATTTTATGACATAGGACTTATTTGGAATAATTCAGGTCTGTGCAGTTATCTCAAACTGCAAGGTACATTTTTTTTTTTTAAACTGTAAGAAAAACATGGTTTACTTGTCCTTTTATTTTTCCTGTAGGCATTCAGTAATGCCCACTCAGTAACAGCTAATTCAGTAACAAAATAAAAAGTAAAACTAATTCAGTAACAGCTATTGCTTACAGAAAAAATTTGCATGTGGGATGACAGTCGTAAGTAGAAATATATTGACGTCTCAAATCATCCTTCATAGTTCTGTGAAAGGCTGATTTAGGAGTACAGTTATCCTAAGCACCTGCAATGGTGTGCAGAAAGAGATGGGTGCCTAGCAATGTCAGTTCTGATCTCTGGTGGTTCAAACCATGGCTGGGAGGGTCTCAACCCTTCCACTGACTGGATACAGAATGATCTAAAGTCAGATACCCCTGCAGGTACCTAAGCTGTATCACGATGAATCTGGGTCAGAATGTCTTTTTTATAAAGCAGGAGTTAATTAAACAGCATGATTGTCTTCTCTTCATTGAAGTAATATGTTTAAAAAGAAAACAGGATAACGGTGTGTATGTTGACACACAAACACTGGACCACGTGAGAAATGCCGTCCCCTGCTTGTCAGTGTGCAGCTGTACTTTGTGTTGCTAGGAATTTAAATTCTTCAAGGAAAAAAAATGCCTTTTTATTTTCCCCTAACAGCAAAGGGTAACATGAAGTTGGCTTCTCTGCCTGTTCACTCTGAGGCTTATTTTCCCCCTGCTAATTTGCAGTGTTGAGCTAAAGTCCAGAAAAAGAAACCAATTTTAATGCCATTGAATATACCCTATTCACTGACTCTCTTTCCACCCACAGGTTTCAACAGATAGGAAATACCAGTAATTACAGCTTTGTCCCCATGCTCTCTTTTCCAATTCTGCTAGATGAAATTTGCCTCTAGCATTCTTTTGATTTTCTCTCACATGAATATAAAGAACACAAGACTTTCTATAAACACCATTTGCTTTGATAGCATTAATCTCGAGATTAATTTAGTCATAGATCTAAATTTTCTTTTTGGCTAATTTTCTCAACAATCTCACACTTCCAGCCTGTACTTAGATTTCAGTTCAACTATGGGACCAAGGGCTTGCTCTTAAGGAGGCTTGCAACATGAACGAGAACAGCGGCAGGTGGGTAATGCAAGGCTGGGATTTGCATCCGTCATATTCTGTGGCTGTGGATCTTGCTCTCCGTGCAACCAGATAAACAGAGAGAGCCTTTTCAGAAACCTGTAAAGGGACTTTGCCATCAGGCTAATCAAATGTGTCAGACCTGCCTTAGGAAGAGATAGGCCCTCCAGGTAAAAGGCTGATGGAGAAATGGGAAGGAGAGACCCGCACATGATGGGCACAGCCTCCAGGTGACAACACCTGGATACAAATAACTCAGGTGGGATGAGAAGTGGGGGAATGGAGGACAACTGTGGCATTCACCAGACAGCAGTCTGGAAGTACAGCCCTACTGAGAAGTGGGCAGATTTGTGGGCCAAAGACTCTGCCCCTGTTTAAAGTGATGCAGCACAGATTCTGCTGTGCCAATTCAGTGCCATCCTTCATGCAGCCACACAGAGAATGTGCTGAAGGCAAAGCCCTGTGAGAAATGGGGTGACTTTGGCACTCACCAGTCTGTAGTGTATGGGAGCTGGAAGGGCACTTTGGCTGGTCCATGCTGTACAGCTGTGAAGGCAGCACAACATAGCAGAAGGGTTTGTAGATACAAAATGTCTGTGCTCCCTCAGCCTGATTGCTCTACAGCTCTATTAGGGCAGAGTACCAAGGAGGAATCAAGGGAGAAAGTGAATGGGCAGCGTTCCCTGTTTGGGTCATCATGCAAACTATCTAAAAGTCCTTCCCAGCTGACTGCCAAGAAAGACTCAAGGGTTTCCTTCTGGCACAAAGTATTATTCACAATGACATTTAATGCTTTGTTAGGACTGTAGTAACATTTTTAAAAAGTAACAGCAATTTATGCAAGATGCAGGCCAGGCAAAATAAGGTCTTAACAGCTCTACTTCAAATTTCAGTATATCCTAAAGTGCTGTGAGGATGGAAAACGAAGATTTGGCAAATATAGAAAACAGCTGCAAATGAATTAAAATTATAGATAGCTTGTTAGGGTTTTTGCTGCTTTTTTTTTTTTTGTGTGTGTGTGTGTGTGTGTGTGTGTTTGGCTTATGTTTTTGTTTTTCCTCAGAAGGTAATGGCAAATGTTAGTCTTGGAAAAATGGGAATTGAGAATGGTTAGCTCCAGGTGATGCAAGGATCCAGCCTACAGGCAAGAGAAGCCACAAGGCATAGCTGACAGACGGCAGTCATTTTCACAGGTCAGGACATAAAGATATAGGCCTGTGATAAAGGAGGGCAAATCAGTTGTGCAGTAAGAATAACAAATGCAACAAATTTCCAGGTAGTTGTGGAGACACTGAAGAGATGCAGAACCAAACTTTGTAAAACACCAGTATGGCAGATTTTATGCTTGTATTATATGAACTTCCTTTTAGATAAATGCAGCCACTCCAGCACAGCTCAGACCTAGCAAAGTTCAACATGTAATTGAGGACTCTTTGATAACTTAGAATACAGCCCTGGCCACATGGTGCCATGGATATTGAACATGGTTCTTGTTATATCTATATGTCATCCTTAAACATTTCCTTTACCTATAAGAAATTACATGTATCAAGTCACAGAAAAAATCTCAGCCTTGGTCTGTGATTTGCCATGGCAAAGGACAAATACATTAATGCAGTGTTTCCTAGAACATAAAGACCTCCTCTTTTCATGTGTGTCTCTCCTGTATTTGGGAACATTTACTTTGTGAAACTTTTGGGAGTAGTTGAGAGCTTGGTAAATCTGTAAGACCATTTTATAACCAGAGTAATACTGGTTTTTAGTGGCAAGAAGCATTTTACCTTTCTAGAAGTTAAATGGACAGGATTCAGGGTCCATGACTTCAGTGTTGTCTTGGGATCAATATTTTCTGGTGGAACCAGAAGAGGGGAAGAAATGATAAGGCTATAGTGTCTATCATGGGTATAATGGAATAATGTTATATATGGAATTGTGTTGACTTTGCACAGGGGATGGACAGGATGACAAGTGAGGTACTCATATGCTCTTCCATAAGATCAGGGAAAGTTTTATACTTCATGTGTATTGAAAACTTTTTATATGATACACAATGTTACACAAGGTTTTACTGTCATCATATTTTATTTCTTTATGTACCACTTGATTAAGGAGAGAAATAAGCAGCATAAAACTGTCATGATATGGAACATTTAAGACACCTCGTAATAATATGATACAATTATCTCTGAATTGTGTATTAAAGTACTTGAGTTAATTAAAGTCAAACAATAATTGTTCTGGGACATGTGGGACAGTGATCAGATGAGCTAGTCCCCTTTGGTTGGCAATACAGAAGAATTAGATGTACTCCTGCACCTGGGAATGCGTGTGGCTTTTTCCTCAGCATTTGCTCCATCTGTGGTTACCTGTGCCTGTGACCACATCCATCCCGATGACTGCAATGAGCTCTCTAAGAGGGTTACTGCAGGCTCTCAGTTCTTAGACCTCTGCAACCTACTAATCACCTGCATTGGTACTGAATATGAAGATTGCTTTTCCTAGACACAGAAAGTATGTAAATTTTGAAGTACTAAATAAGTCCTGTAAATTCCAAAAAAGTCTACTGGCTCCCTGTCTGTCGGATCCTGTGGATGGGACTCCAAGCATGAGCGTCGGTTTTGCTCTGTTTTTGGAACCACTGCTGCGGTCTGCTCAATCATTGTCCAGCCTTTGCTAACAAACCTTTGATTTTATGCCTTGATCTCATCATACATGTAGCCAACAACTTTAAGACCCATGTGACAGTTGCCAGGATTTCTCAAAGGTATTTATACAGGTTACATTAAGATTGTGGCTTGTCTACAGCAGAAAGAAAAGCCCAATTGTTTTGCATCAGATGAAAGAATATAGCTAACAGTGCTAGGTTAATTTGTTGTGAGTGTCCATGCACGGGCTGTCCTAGGCCACTGTGTAGAGACAGCTGACTTTTTCAAAAGCAGTTTACTCTGGAATCTAGTAAAGCTACCTAGATGGCGGGCTTGAAGGTGCTAGGGGATCCTGGTGAGTAGGTGGGTAGTTAGGCCAGTGAAAAAAAGGAAAAACAAGACAAGATAATGTTCCAGAAAACTGCAATATGGACAAGAAATCACTTGCTGCTGAATTTTGAATTAAGTATGGGTCTAAAATAGGGGTCTACCTAATGCTTATGGAATTGCCAAAACCCCCTCTTCCACTACTAAGGGGACTACTGATTGTGTGAGAGTGTCACAAATGATGGGAGGTCCGCCTACAGTACTTTGCTGTCACACAGTTAGAAATAGTGCCCCACTGATAAAGATTGGGTTTTTTTCCAATTACTTTTCTCAACAGCTTTGCAATAGTTTCCTTTGCTGACCAAATCCCAATGCAGAGTGTGTGGCAGTCTGGTTATCTCCTTGTCCTGCATGCCCTCTTTGGAAGGGATGTGCATGTAAGACATGGGGCGAAATGGATATAAGAGGACCAACAAGCCAGCCATCCTTCTCTCCTCCACCCCCTTCATCATTAGGAGATGTTGTGAGTCAAACAGAGCTCCCACACTGCTCTGGTAGCACGGGCCAGAGGCTGTGTGTGAATACAGCCATTGTGTAAATAAGCAATTATGTAAGTCCCCTTCCAACCCTGGTGACCTGTGTCGGCAGTCGCGGGCAGATGCCAGGCTAAATGGAAATGAGCAGAAGGGGTGATGCCAGCTGGCCAGGGCAAACCCTGTGTACCTCTTAACCTATACAGACAAGTGGCCTCAAGTCCACAGATGTAAGAAATCTTTGATCTGAGAAACACTAGCTCTTTCCATGGTAATTCAGTGTCTCGCCCACTTCTGAAACCCAGAGGTCTAGTTATGACTTTTTGGAGACACCAAAAATGCAAGGAATAAATGCACTGAAACCCGCTTGGGTCTGGGAACATTACCTCTAATCCTGTACAATATTAACTGTTATAAGGAAATGAGAGTTTTGTGTTCTGCAAGCAGGGCAGATTTGGTCTTCTGAGGAGGGAAGGGAGCAGGTGGATAGCAAAGTCTCCCCCCCAAAAAGCATGGCATTCAGGAAGATAATTCCCCTGGGATTAATGAAAACACACGTTGTTCAAGTGACTCCCTGCAGAGGAAATTTGGAAGTCTTTGCTTTGGGGCTTAAAAGGAACGCTTGGATTTGCTTACAGGTAATGAACAAAGAAGAAGAGGAACCTGGTTACAGCAAATGGTGTTGGGTCTGTGCCTGGGGGAGGAGTGATTATCCTGCGTACAAAGGAATGATTTCTCTTGAAACAGAAGGTTGAGACCATATTTTTGGGGAAGTCAAGAGCTAACAGCTGTGATGGTGCTGAATGCAGGTTTAATTAATTTTTTTCTTATGCAAGTTGTAGCCAAAGAGCTGTCATAAAGAGCTGGGTCATGATTCTACCTTCTCATAATGAACTTCCAAAGGTTAGTGAGCTGCTAGGAGGTGTTCAGTGAAATCTGGGTCAACTGAGAGTATGATCCAGACTGCGACAGGATAATGCCTCTCTGTCTTCTCTGCTCAGGCCTGTCCTGCCTCCAGAGCAGGCTCACACATAACTCTGGCTTCCTTTAATTGTCTTTGAAGTAGGTGAGATATGCCCAAATAACCAGTGCAGTCACATATGACTGCATGCCCATGAATTTTTGAAGACTTCAGAGGCAGTGAGCTGTATGGACAAAGCTTTTTGGGCTACATATTCCCATAGCCTCTCCTCTGGACCCTTTCACATTCACCCCTTTTCTGTAACATGCATGGAAATAGACATGTGCACAAAATCTTTGGGGAAAGGAAGTCATCCCTGAAAAGGTTTGTCAAAGATATCTTCTTGGCAAGAGGAGATGCTCAGTGGGTCACTGATCTGTTGAAATGTGCATGGAGGGGAATTCTGAAAAGTGTCATCACCATAAAGTTTCTGTAGCCTTTTTGTTGATGTGTAGAAAACATTAGAAATCACTACCTTTTGTTTCTTTTTGCCAGTGTAATCTTCCACTGGAGTAGAAGTAGTCAGTGAGTTCAGAGGATAAATCAGTTTGTAAAGCCAGAAGCAGGCCTGTTTGTTTGAGACAGGCTTCTGCCTCTAGGAGCAGATGGAAGGACACAAAAGGTCAAGAAAGAAAGAGCAACAACCACATGAAATAGAGATTGATTTTTGCCTCAAATAACTCCTGAGCAGCAGTGCAAGAACTCTGACAGAAGAAACCCTTTCTAAAGCTCAACAGGTAGAAAGGACTTTGTGATCCTTCAAGTCCACAGTGGGGCAGGAAAGATGAAGAACGAGGACCTACAAGGTCCTTCATTTCTTCTCCACCTGGCATCACTGTTTCCAGCCCATATATAAGGATTTTGCCCTGCTGTGTGAGCCAGACAAGCTGTTTTTCCATCTTACAGTGCCCCAAGCTGCCTGAAACACCAGGGATAGCCCTTTCAGCTGGGGTGGGCCTGGGGATGCTGCTTGGTCCAGCTCCAGAAACTCCTCAGGTCACCAAAGTCTCTCCCTCTGCCTGAGCAAACAATCTATTTAAGATACCTGAATGAAAGGCAGGTATGAGGGTTTTTTTATTTCTGTCTTTGCATTTTCTTTAGTTACCTTCTCATTATGGTTGCTGCCTTCCTGTGTGCTCCTCTAGAACAGGAAGGAATAAAATTAAAGAAGTGGAGGAAAATTCTAGAAATCAGGAATATTCTCCACTGGTTTTCATTCTCTGTCTTATACTGTATTGGGAACGGAAGAATCCTAGAGAGCACACTTGCTGCTGCCAAGCAAATCTTTATTTTATAGCACAAAAGCAGCTTCCTGGACAAACAGCCTATCCAACCATGCATTTTTTTCTCCCTAGTGAGCATCTTGGTTATTATATGGAAAAGTGAAAAGTAACTGATGGTAAGAATTTAGGATCCTCAGATGCCCTTCATTTAGCAATTTTGAATTAACTTGAAGTTTATAGACATGGAAGCAATTTGTTAAATATAAACTAGAAAATTCCGTCTGAAAGTAAATTACTACAGGGCACACAGACGGCATTTGATACCAAAGGGAAAGGTAGCAGTAAAATAAAACAGGGTTGAGAAAAATAATAATAGTGAGGTTTGTTTTGCCAACAAGCATGGAATTGCCCATATTTTTGTATTCTGTGTTTTTTCTAATTTCAGATTCATTTTCTGAATAGGATTGAACAGCCATTCTTTATTGTGATTCTCTATTTCAATCGACAGAGCTTTTGCAGAGAGCCACTCCAGGTCTCTGAAAAAGCTGGCTAGCACCAAGAGGAGTGAAAAGGCAGCAAGACTGCTGCTACTTAAATTAACTGAAACAATATTTTGGCTGTACAGGCTTCTGAATTCCCTCAGTAAGGCTTAAAAAGAGCCATCTGGTCAGAACATTACCTCTCTAGTTAGATTCTGGTTTGGAAATTGAAATGAGGCTCATGAGCGCTCGTTAATGCTTTTTAAACGGATTTTGGAGGTGGGTAGTCAGTCACCTTGGTGGGTTGCTTGGTGCAGAGCAGGTTTTGGCACGATGGTGGGCAGGTGTCTGCAGTGCTGGGTGTCTTCCCACTCCATGCTCATAGCAAAGCATCGCCTGCACTGGGAATGTGCCGACACAGCATGACCCTTCCAAAAGCAACTTGCCCCACATTTGCCTCCTTGAGCTGACGAGGATGGAGGAGTCGTGTCTTGCTGAGGAGGAGCCCAGAGAGGTGCCATCCTCTACAGGGTCTGCGTCCCCCAGGACAGGAGCAGCTGCCTCCTCCAGGGGCTACATTTGCGTGGAAAGGCTACGGAGGGGCACAGACCCATCCTGCTCCCGGCTCATGGTGAAACTTCACCCCGCAGGAAATACCAATGTGCCATCCCTCTGCGTTTTGGACACAGGTCTTTAATGAGTGGAGGAGAACAGATTAAGAGCCACTGAATGCCTGCTGGGGAGTGGAAAGGGTGGAAGCTGGCAAGAAAATGTTTCTGTATGAGTTTCTGCCCTGCTTAGAAGCTTTTGCAGCCCCGTGTAGTAAAATCTGTCTCCTTCTCTCCCCACCTGGCATAACTCCCTCAGGACTGATTGCACCAGTGTAGGAACCAGTAAAGCACAAGCAATTAGCTAATACAGCCCCTTCTGCTCTGTTGTAGAGGTTCAAAATTTGCCCCAGATGGATCTTTCTAAGAGAAAAGCCTTCAACAATGACACAAAACACATTTATAGAGCATTTTTCAAATAGTAAAAATGTATTGAGAAATTCTGAGTACTAATATGAGCTCTCTCAATCTCAGTTTTGACATTAAAATTTAATTTGTCTACTTTTTAAAAAGATAAACAACATAACTGTGGCCCATGCTTAAATCCCACCAGCATTCTTCATCTTTGCATGGAGATGCACCTGAGCCTAGACCTCTTAAGGCTGGTGCTCCTTAAAGGTGGCAATTTATCACAAATTCCTGAATCCCCCACTCTGCAGTGGAAGGAACACACATTGCCTAATTAACATAAAGGACAGCACATGCCCTGTGCTCTCGGAGGGAGGGCTGACAGCCCTGCAGCCCAACACATACAGAGGTACCCTCTGCTGCCACTGTCGCCGTGGGATAGGATCCAGCTTGGTTGATGGCACCTCAAAACTCAGCAGTCCTGGGCACAGGGAGTGTGGTCCTGGGCTGCTCCCTGACTCCCAGCTCTATGTAAAGCCCTGAGATATAATGCCCTGTAAAGTGCAATGTAATCCCTGTGGGTTGATGGGGTTTGATAGAGCTCCACGCCAGAGGGATGTTCCTGTGATTCCCTTCCAAGAGGCACCCCTTGGACATGGTCCCATTTCTCTAGCAGCCACAGGCTGGATTGAGATAGGGTGGATCCCACTTGGCTGGGGAGCCCTCCTGGGGTCTGCAGCGCAACCAGGAGAGGGAGGAAAGAGGGGAGAGACCTCCCGGTAAGGTGGTGGGAGCTGGAGCTGGTCGAAGCACGAGGGTGCATCGTCTCTAAGATACAGTGGCTTGGGGTAGCTTTTCCTAAACAAAGAGCATTATAAGAGAGCCACTGCTGGAAATTTCCATTCCTTTGTTGGGTTGATGCTGTGTAAATAAATGCATTCCTAAGATTTTTCATAATCCTGGAAAGGTCCATAAATGAAACTGTGTAGTTTGCCAAATCACTGGAGTTCATATATATTATTCCTCAGCTGTTGGGAACACGATATACAATGGCACAGAATATAATGCAAGAAACATATGCTAAAGGTCTTCTTAGAAGCACTCTGTGCATTTGTATGTGGCATGTACAAATATCTCTTTTGATTTGCTCTATGGGATTTAAATATTCAACCAATATTACAACTTGGGCTTGTGATATACTTACCTTAACTCTAAATAATCCTTACCTGACAAGTGACCTTGGCAGCAGCATTTAGATATTCCCTAATTTAATATGTGGGTGCTTTGAAAGCATTTGTAAATTAGTATGTGCAATAAATGCATAATCAACCTTTTACGTTATTTTTCTACTTTTCCTTATATTTGAATTTTATTTAAAAGTAAGGCAACTTGGGAAGATTCAATTTCAATAATGATATTATGCTTGATGTATTTACACACTGAATGGCTTAAAAAAACATTTTTGATTTCTTATATTTTTGTCATATATAAACACTACTTGTAGAAGAGATACAGATCTGTATCCAGTGTACTGGTAATGTAAACTCAGGAGTTACCTAAATAGTAAAGACTATTATGTCCTCATTGTTAGAAATCAGATCTTTTTCCTAAAATAGGCTAATAACTTCTCCCACTAACTCTACCCCCTTAGATTCAGTTAATCTGTATTTATAAGATCACTTCCCTGTTCAATGTAGTAAAAATGCTTTAGAAATTTCTAAAAGAAACCATTCTTTAGAATACTAGAATGATGTTTATCATCCTTCTTTTTTTTTATTTTTGAGCACACTGACATCTATTTTATATTTAGGCTTTCTGACCAGCTATAACTGCTTTCTTGAAGATGAATATTTTAATTTTGAAAATCATATCCCTTAGTAATGCAGTTCTACTGGAAAAATATTGAAATAACCTGGAAATAACACTTTTCTTTTTAAGCACTTTTTAGTTTTAGATCTCAAAGTTTTAGACAAAAGAGAGCGCTTAATAAATAGTTGAATAAAATACAAAATGTATTTTTTCAACATTTGTTTCTACTTGTCCAAAATACAACATTACCTTTATTTCCTAGACATGCTATTTTTTAAGCTGGATTAGAATTGTGAAAAACAGCTCCACAAACAAAACAACCTAGAAACCAAACCAAAGCAAGCCCTCAAACAGGACTATCTCCCTAGCCCAAATACTTCTGGCTAGTTGGTTAGGTCTCTAATTTCCTTCTGTTTGGACACTGCCACAGTACTTCTAATTCCACATTGCTCATCTGAGATCCTAATTTTTCCTGACCTCAGTACTCACATTTGGGGGCTACTGTGTCAAAGCATTTCAGCATCCAGGATGAAGTAGCCTGGTTCAGCCTTCTTTCAAAAGAAGATTATTATGGTAATTGTAGGTCTCAAATCAGAATAGATTATAAAAGCTTATTACTGTATTTTAATACAAAATATTGTTAACTGAATGCATCAAACTTTAAACCAAATTAATAGCAAACTATGATCCCAGAGACTGCAGACCAGTAACTTATCTACCACACAAACAGCTGCACAAATCTCTCACATTTATTTTTTCCAGGCTTTCAACTTTGATTAATAACACGGTAAAACGATGCAAGTCTCAACCATATTAACCACAGCTATATTTTTAGTCTTACTGACATGAACACTTTAATATAATAAAAGGGAAAGGAAAACAGAAGAGGTGTTTCATTAGGACACGAGGATTACTGAAACTGCTGTGTGGAGCATTTGCCAGGAGGTGGTAGGGGAAGAGTTATTACTCACATTTTAGCATGTCGTTAGGATGTGGAGCGAGAGGATCCCTCAGTGAGATATGTTTGCTTTGGAAAAAAAATTAAGTAATCAGACTGTCCAAGCTCTTCTCACTGACACAGTCATAATAGCAAATTAGAAGCTCAGTTAATGAGTTTCCAGCATTACATGGAAAACTATTTTTCCAATTTTGTTATAAAATCCAGTAATACGACAGTGCTATGAGATCCAGAAGTTTGCATATTAACCCGCCAGTCCTTTTTTATTGATAGACGGCTACATGCAAAAATATATGAAGCCCACAACCTGGTTGGTTAAAAAAATAGCCTGCACCACAAATCCTCAGCAAATTTGCTCTTGCAGCTGATTACAGAAGCTTATGTTTTAAAAGCATTTATGGAGAGAAAAAAAAAACAAACCCAAACCCAAATAAACCCCTCCTGAATGGCTGATATAAACAAAAAACCTCAGCATTATGCCAGTAAAATAGCAGCTTCAAAACAAATCTAAAGACTAACGCTTGCCTAACATTAAATTATTCAATATAAAACATGTTTGGATTAATGATTGTGTGATTCTGGGACTAGAGTTAAATTTGGTCCAGTCTCCTAGTCAACTGTTCATATGACAGGGGTGTTCCTTAGATGAGTTTCTGACACTAAACTCAGCCGAATGAATAGTATTAAACACATCATAAAAAAATATTTGGCTGAGTAAGTAATTTGACTTTTTTCTTGCTGCATTACCTGCCTACACATTTGCACCAGCAGTATGTTTGTAACGATGCCTCTTGTAAGGGAGCCAAGCCCTGTAAATCGGAATAATGGGCAAAACCAGTCATGTATTTTCTATTTCTATATTGTTTGCTTGAAGAGAGCTATATTTCAAAATTGAGGGGGAGAGAACAAAGAGATCCAGGCATACAGCATCCTAATTGTGACCCTGAAATCACTTCTCTGGACAGCACCCAAATAGTGTAGTCATGGCTTTACTGGAAACACCCAGATACCACAAAGGGGATGCAATAGCCTAGCAAGAAGGGCAGAGCAATAGCAAATACATTGTCACACTTTAACTCCAAGAAGAAAGCATAATTTCTGTTTTGACCTTTGCAGCATTTTTAAGGCACGACATCCATGGTATCAGAAATGCAGGGGAAGAGGGAAAGCAGATATCCCGATTTTTTCTAACCCACTAGAAAGCGGAAAAAAATGTGCAGAAAACATTTATATGGCACCAGTGAAAGTGAGACCCTATGCACAGTCTTACAGACGAACTTCTCGACCGGAGGGATTTGTCTCCTACTTGAATGCCACACAAGCACATGTGAACCATTCCCACTCATCTGCACTCCCCATTCTGACACTGGGACTTTCCTTTTTAACTAGCCCAGGCTTGGCTGAGACTAAGATAAACATGTTTGGCTGCAACTTTTTTTTTTCCTTTCAAAAAGAGGCAAACTGGATTATAGCAAATAACCTTTAAGATAATTAACTGACAATGCTGCAACTAGCATAAAATCTTCCTTCAGGCGACCCCTAATTTAAGTATTACTGGCACAAAGTGGAGACAGATTGTGCATCACCACCGCAATATTTACATAGCAGAAACCCACAGAGCAGGAAACGTGAGACTCAATGATGCACTAAATTAGGAACAATCATATTCTAGTGTTAATTTGCTTTCTCCTCTATCCAAAATTCAGGTCCAGCAATTGGTACAAATGCACATAAAACATTCTCATTTTTAATGATTAAAGACCACAATCTGCAGTTTCACTCAAAAGTACATTCAGTTACTACTGGGCATGTTTGAGGGATCAAACCCCCAAAAGTGAAACAGGTCTACCAGGATACAGATTATTTTAGAAATTGAAGGCTTCCTAATCCATTTATTTCTTTCCATAAATGTGCAAGCAGTCTGACTCCTCTGCCAGGCTACCTGACTTTTGATTGCAAATATTTTCCTCTGACAGTAAGACTGTGATTCTGCAGCAGAATCGAGAAGCAGTTTTAATTCTCCAATGCTGTAGATACTTGCAGGTACTTAAAAGGCTGTGTAATCAAAGAATTAAAGTTAAAATGGGGAGGAAGGAAAATACAGCCATTCTATTTCTAAATATATTAGGAAGTGATACATTTAGAACACACACTATCCAGAGACAGATTTCACAAGCAATACTCTTAGTTACAGCACACTTCATAAGATAAAAACAAAGAGCCACCACTGACCTTTCTAAATCTTAAATATTATTCAAATTTGGTTTCACTATGGCATATTAACAAAATATTTACCTTGCCTAATCGCTGATGTTCTTCAAAAGCAGAAATCAGTTCTTGCGCCCACTTTATTTTTTCAGGGCTCGGAGAGAACTGTTCCTGGACAACAGCAATTTGGTTGGGGTGAATCACCTGCTTACCTACAAAGAAGATTAATAACACCAGAATCATGCATCGACAAACAGATGTTCAAGCAAAATGTTCCAACCACTTGAGGCTCTCATATGCCTTGCAGACTTTCTTGCTCTCTAACTAATTATTTTACTTAATTTCTTTTATTTTTAAAACTGGAAAGCAGGCAGATAGCTTTTTCACAGATTATTTTAAGATGAAGAATACCTGGTGCTATGTTTGCATTCAGTATAGTTTGAAAGAACCCACGATTCTTTCTCCTCCCTCCCCATTTTGATCCACACATCTTCTCTCAGTCGTTTCAGGTGCAATTGTTTGTCTCGGACAGTCAATAACAATTAAGTATAATGCATCTCTGAATTTGACTATATAAATAACAGCTCCAGCCACTCTTAAATAAGTTGTATTGAAGTGTGTTCAGAAAATGAGATCTGAAGAAGATGGCAAGAGATCTGTAGGGCTGAAAAGTTACCAGTATCCTAAGGGTCATTCCCTAAATTTTCAGTATGGGTTTAGCATCATGTAATCCTCGATGTGGTTTAAACTGTTGCTGCAATGACTGATAGTTGCAGGTAGGCTGAAATATTTATTTAGTCACTGGGATAGCAAACAACCACCAGCAGTGCCCTGAGGTTTTATAAAGCAGTTTTTTTAATCCTTTCTTGTATAAATATAAGTTAAGAAAACAAAAATAGGTGTCGTCTTTTTCACTAGAGATTTTCAAACGTGAATAGACAGCCACATAATCCGTTTTAATCTGCGATTGTATTTATCTCCCTTAAAACAAATACATGTCTAATTTGTTTGACACTTTAAAAAGTGTAGCATTTGATGTTATTAGTTCATTTCTATGGGAATTTCACAGACCGGTGTGATTCTGTGGTTTACTTTTAAGGTGTATTAATAAGAGAGGCTACAGTAATTCCCAGTTTCCTTCGGAATAAACGACTCTCCTCGGTGCCAGATAACAAAACTAGTTAGAGGGATGAGCCTGATCCTGCAAACCTGCCAGCAAGTGAGCAGTGCCCTGCAGACCGAGGGTCCCACAGCCCTCCTGCTGCCGCCACTGCCGCAGCCTCTTGCGCCAGCGGGATTTTTGCACTTTGCCAGGAAAAGTTGGAAGTGTCAGGATTTAAGGTTTCCTGCACAACGGGGTCTGTTCCCGTGTTCTTACTGACATTAAGCCAGCTGTACTTTAGGAATCAGCCCATCACTGGATCTGAGAAGCCTCACGTGTGAGAGCAGGAATACACCTATTTTCAATGAAATAACCACTGCAAAAATCCCTGGGATTACTTTCATCAGGCTGCAGTGGGTCTGAGTGATAACCTGGAGGATAAAGAACCTCTACCTAACTAAATGAGCAAAGAAATAGTCCTTTAGTGTTGCTATGTTCATTTGCTAAAAAGCCATAAAAAGCTCAATTTTATTTCTTGGTAGACAACATTTAGTTTATGATTTTACAGGCATGCAAATATTCAGTTTGACACTTCAATATCACAACTATTTTTAAAATACCTTAAATACAGGTAAAACTTGAACCCCATTAAGAACTGCAACTTTTGAAAGAATTTACACAAAGAATTTTTTTAAACTAATGTGTTTTATCTTAGGTCTACTCAGAGGGTTTTTTTAGTAATTTTAATAAAATATTGTAGTAGTAGTAGTAGTAGTAGTAATAATAATAATAATAATAATAATAATAATAATAATAATAATAATAATAATCTGATTATGTTCTTTATTTGTAATACAACAAATACTCCATAGCTAAACTATTAATTCCAAAACTGAAGTGTGTACAGCAATTTATTGAAAAATCCTAAGGAGCTTAACTTTCTGAAAAAAATGTTGAGTATATTTTAAATTATATTTGAAATCAATCTCTAATTATAAAAAAAATTAAAAATATAAATATATATGTTTTTTTAAAGTGTAAAACATTGCTGTAAAAATACTTACTTTTGATAAAGATACCTACAGTAGTAAATTATGCTTTTAATCATTAAAACACTGCTGAACACTTTAGGGAGAATATAATATAACTTTTGAATTATAGCACTCAGTTGATTTTTGTCAGAGACTACCTATCCAAAAAACTGTATAACAGAGATAATGCCATGCAGGAACAAAGTAAATATTTTAAACAGAATTGTTGTTATTGACAAGTTACTGAGAGAGTGCAAAATTGTAAGACATTAAAATTTATGACCACGAAATCCTTTTCACAGTACCATTTGATATATTGTGTTTTAAATCAATACTTGTCAGGTCTTTCAGGTAACTGTACGATTGTGTCATTTTACTCTTCTACAAAAGACTGGAAAAGAGAGGACACCTAGACTATTTCGTATTTATGTCTGCTTTCTCAGCATGTAGCACAGGACTTTTTATAATGACTAAGTCAGCTGTTAAAGCTCATGGCAAGGTTTACCTAATTTTTTACATAAACATTCCTAAAACCTATGCCCATTTATATAGGCAGCACACTGATTTAAAGTCCACAAGTACCGGTAGTGTAAAACATCTTGATGAATGTCTATGGATATATAAACATATATATTTTTATAAATATACATATGAAAGGACTATTAATTTGGCTGGTTTGCATTTGAAAGCATCTGATTTTATGTTTATACACTCACGGAAAGAAAACCAGGCTGATTTTAAGATAATGGGAAAAGAAAATGTGGCTGCAATAAGCAGTGAAGTTTGCAATAATATTTAAATACCTGGTAAATTCTTCATTATATTATTTTGCTTGTTTAATCTTGAGGGAAACTATTTGATTACATTAAGGGAAATTTTACTGGCCTAATATGGGAACATCTAAAGACATATAACTTTGCTGAATATTTTGGATTTGCATTGCTTTGGAGGGAGGTGAGTTCAGCCCTGTTCATGCAAACAAGTGAGTGTTCTCCAGCTATGAGAGAAATTTGCAACATTCAGCTCATTTTTGTTCTGTTGATTTCAATTATTTCGATTCTTCCTAAAAATACTAGCAGGGAGGGATCTTATATAGAAAAATTACAAGAATTGCACATTTTGAACTTGTTACTAGGGTGACATTTCAGTACTTTCACATTATCAGAGGACTGTCAGTGGAAAATACAATGTGCATACTTCTGCTTTATACAAATGATTTATACAAATATATGGATTTAGCTAAGGCCCATTTGTAATTTTCTATGATGAATATGAAATTGGAAACATTAAAATGTTTCAGTTATATAGATTTGGAAAAAACACTCCTATAGGTTTGGAAAAACATGATTTTGCTATCAGTTTTGAAATTAGATTTTATTTCAATCAAAACAGGCAGGAAAGATTATAAAAATGTTAGATAAACTGAGAGGAAAAAAAACCCCAAAGAACAAGTGAAATTTATATTCTCCTAAAATAATATTTTCTTTCTGCAGAAAAAAAGGAAAAATGCTGGTTTTTTTAGCTTAAACAGATTTTTAATTCTCCCCCTTCCCTCCCTTCCCCCCCAAATCAGTAGAGTCAGTATTGCCCCATCTCTAATTAGAGTTGGACTGATTGTCAGGTTGTTTGCTGAATTTTGGAAATGTGTTGATGATAACTGCAGAAAGGCAGGAGGCAAAGGACAGGTGCTGTGAGTGCACCTTAATAAAATCTGTACTTTTCACAGACCTTTACTCCTTGTATAGAAAGGGAAATATGACACATGTACAGCCAAGACAGAACATAATTTTATACCCTAAATTGCTATGTGACCTTTTTATTTGTCTTCTGTCTGGACCCTGTTCTAAGGTCAGACAATTCCACCGTAAATCAGTGGAGTCCAAGTCACCATCAGCATTGGTTATGCTGAGAATTTCTTAATTTCCTAAATTGGCAGCCTCAGTTAAACATTTAAATGCACATTAAGCGTCCAGAAAGAGTGCTTTCAAAGCTTCTAGGCACCTGCAACTCCATCTTCTGTCAACAGGAGGTTCAGATGTTTACGTTTTTTCAAAAATGAGGCCCTTCCTTAAGCTAGGAAATATTGGTTGAGGCTAGGTAGCCGTCAGCAGGTGCTACCATTCAGCAGCTCTATTATTTTCCCAACTTCAAAGGCAGCCGAGTGAAGGGTGGAAGTCCACATGGCCGTGGATAATGTAGCTGTGAGGAGCTAACCATTTCACCTCCAAAACAAGACTTGGGTTTGCAAATGCCAAAGTTCAACAGACAGTAAAGCAGAGTTTGTGCCAAAAATAATTGCTGTTCTTTCACTGGCATGCCAAATATGCTTAAAATAGCACTTTTGTTTTGTTTTGTTTCGTGCTTTAAGACATCATATACAGCTAATTGTAAAACCAGAGTTTGCTAGGTGGCATTGCCAGGACTCATGCTTTTGGTAACAGAAATCTAAGGGATGTACTATTCTCCTATGTGTATCCTGGATGGTGGTCAGAGAAAACTAATGTAATGCACGTTAGAATTCTCTAATGTGTGTGTCAAATGGCTGATGTCTATTGCAACCTCCAAATCTTTGGCGGCTGCAGTGTCCCAGTGAGGCAGTGTCCGAGTGACCTGGTACACCAATCACAGGGTAACAGCCTGCATTACAGGACTCTGGGACAAGGAGCCTGCTGCTCTTGCTCTCTGCCAATACCCGTAGCCAGGAGGTGAAAAACAAACCAAAGAAAACAATAAGAAAATAACTTTCCCCTAGAAGTTAGCATATGAGATTTAATTCACAACTTTTTCACCTGAAAAGTATTTTATAACTGCTGCTGTTATTCAAACAAAGAGAAAGGCTCCAGTCGTGGAGGAGCCATTGCAGAGTACAGCATTGCCTTTCCTGTGCTCTGTGAAGGGAGGAATCAGTGCACAGCCTCTACCCCAACTTCTCTTCAAAACCAGTCACACGCTTCATGGCATGCAGTTTTAAAAAGCAGCCTGTCCCTTTTCAGGCAAAATTTCCAGCCGCAATTTTTAAGATAGTAATAAACATAGAAGAGCTTGATATCAACAAGTTTTCCAATAAATGGCCTGTAACAAAAATCAAGTTATTTGTCTAAGTGACAGTTAACATATGTAAAATGAATAAGATCCACATTCTTTTGAGACATTGGCAGAAAGTCGTACCGGTAAATCCCATTGAGGCACCTTCTCTCGATTGCCTGCGGAGCCCATCTTCATCATGGAAATCAATGTAAACAAGATCTATTGCTTGAAGGCCAAATGCCTTTGCTGTGACTATTATTTTTTGCCTGGCATATAGAATATCATGAGTTTCCTTACTGCTTGTTGCACCTAAGAAAATAACGAGAACAAAGAAAAGCTGACAAGAGTGTTTTTTGAACCTTTCTGTTTTAAATATTTCTTATGTTAAAAAAAAATGGAAACTTTGAGATTCTATTTAACTGATTTAGAAAATAGAAGAGGGGTGTAAGGCTATACTATAGAGACAAAATTATACTCTTCTGAGGAAAAAAAGAAGGCCGCTTTAGCAAAAATACAAAATAATTTAATTTTAAACACTAGCTTATAAATTCAGATTTTGATTTAGCTTAAATCAGAAGTTGATAGCCTGAAGTCAGTGGAAGCTTTGTCTGGTAAGGACTGCTGACTTGGCTAAAATGAAAGTAATTATTTGATTTTACTATTTACTGCACATACAGTGAGAAGCATTACAGCAAGAGAAGCTTTACACAAATTGATGTACTGCGTCCAACTAAATGGTTAAAAAATTCACACTGAGAATAGAATTGCACTTTCCTTGGTTCTGATTCTTGTCACAACTGATGTCCTAAGCTGAATATTTAAGCTTTAGTATTTGAATGAAAAATTGATGGTAGATGACTTCTGAGAAGACGCAAAAGTATTCATGAGACTTCATGTGCTCACAGGCTACCAGCTAAGCAACGTACTCATGTGAAGGCTAGTGGGAAAAAAAATAACAATAATAGTATAAGGTAACTATTTAGATACAGATTTCCAGTCTGTAAGGAATATATTAGTAAAGCAATGATGATTTTTACATGAACATACTTATTTTTAATGTAGAAATTCACAGCTCTGTGCTTTTATCTTTTATCTTTAAATCAGAAGCTAAATGCCCTCTTATAAAATAAATGGTGAAGCACTTTTTATTTTTTAGGAAGACTAATAATGCTTTCATGTGAATATGTGGCTGTATTGACATGTGACATCTTTAAAATAAATTTATGAAAGCAAAATGTATCAGGAGAGTATTTGTGCTTGATGCCAAAAGCCTGAGTGACAGTTGTATGTAAGGAAGTCCTGAAGCAGACACTGGAATTTTAGGACCTTCAACTGTAGTTCTAAAAGGCATGTGAATGTTGTTTATGAATAAAATATTTTAAAATTATTTCAGTGACTCAATAGGGTGGGTTTTATTTTTTTATAATTAGCTTTTGGTACTGACTGGCAAGAGGCACAAGAAATTCTCAGTGCCCTGTAACACAAGGACCATGTTTTCAATTGCCAGTGGTACATTCTGCACTGAAAAGAAATTAAGGAGAAAAATGAAAACATAAAATGCAGACTCAAGTGTCGTTACTTTAATTGTTGCTGTCAGAATTTTCACAGGTTTCTCCAATGCAAATGCCATACATAAACATTTATAATAAAGAGACAAGTAATAACCTATGCTGGCACGGAAATCCTCTCCTCCAAAGACAACTGCATCCAAATGAAAGCCAGCCTGGGATCCTGTTCTCAGTGCTTCTTCACAGACAGCCTTCAAATGAGAGCAGAGTATTAATGTCTACAGAAATGCACGATGCAGAGAGACTACAGAGGATATTACAGCAGCTCAGCATTACCAAAATACTCCTGAGAATATTGTTCTTATTAAGCAAAGCCACTGTAGATACTTGACAATGGACAATGCTTTAAAATGACTCAGCAAAAGAGAAAAAGTATTTTGCTTTCCCTAAGCACCCAGATAGCAAATATAGGACTTCAGTAACAGGTTCCTCACCTTCTGGTTTACACCTTCTGGCCCCGGGTGTGACCACTACTTCAGATATTTATGTAGCAATATGAAACAAAACATTCAAAAAATATTGCATAAAAACAAACAAAAAGTATTAAATTTTATTTGTTTGATATGCAATATATCTGCATGAGAAACAGAAATAAAGATCAGAATCTCTTTTATAAAATAAATACTATGATTATGAATGGTTTACAATTATTTTAAGTTTCTTACAGGATAGAAGGATTGCAAATTTAAAGTCTCTGGCTATATGTGTAATTAAAAATAAGCTAAGGAAGTTAAAAATGCAACAAGTATGGCAGAAAAGCATTAAAATAAAAGTAAAAATTTTCCAGCTGTAGCTTTTTTCATTATGAGAGTAGTATTGCTATTTTATATTGATGTTTGGATAATATTAGTATCTTTTAAGGCTAAGGTACATGGAGAGAGCATGTAATTACCAGCTCTACTAATGGGTGTTCTTCTATGGCAGCTGGTGGGACACAGAATTATTCTTTAACAGAGTGTGCTTTAAAAGGGAACTCTCCTGCCAGTATCAGCAACTGCAACATCAAACCTCCACTATAAAATACTGTAGGTGAAGAAAAACCTCAATGGTTTAATATCCAATCTAATTCCGTGTTTGCACACCGGACAGGAGCGTGTCCATTTGGTTACTGCTTTATCATGCTCGCAGATAGGTTGGTGTGTGCTGTAAGATAAATGGCTGTATCAAACGATCAGGCTGCCTGTGAGGTACTTCTGGAGGTACTTCTGATCTGTGTGTCCTCAGCTGGTCTGAAACTTTTCCCTTAAAGCTTGGGAGTGGAACACAGTGTTCCTTGTGCATACACGAATTCCTCCGTTTCATTACCACCTTGCCTCGCCTTTCTGAAAAACCTGGATTTGATAGTAAAGCCTGGGGAGTGATTTATATTAAAATGAAATTTATAAATTAGTTTTGATCTAAAATTACCCTAAAAAATGAGCATGTTCTTCAGATATTTCCAAAGTTAATTCTGTTTCTAATCTTAGCATTAAACACTCCATCATAAACACAAAGAAACGATAAAATGGAATTTGGCTGCAATCTTATTAGTAGAAACTACTATAAAGATACAAGTTTAGCAATAGTGAAATGATGATTAACTCTTATTTCAAGCTAAGTGTTACACAAAAGTTGTATCCAACAGCTGATACACTATAAATAGCCTGCAACACTGAGTATTCCAAATCTTCGGAGAGGCCCATTTTCACAATAACAGGAATGAAGAGAGGTTTTGTTATTTGGTGTGGACTGTCTGGAACTGTTCTGTCACTGGAATATTTTCAATTTATTAAGGCCTTTACAATACAAACATCAGAGTCCAATGAGAAAATGTTTTAGGGGATTGAACAATACATTTTGTATTTTTTAACCTCTTTTCCTTGGTGAAATTAGGGAGAGACTGAGGAGTATTCTGCTTATCCTAGTTTGCTGAGATGGCAAAATATGAACACTTCAAGACTTCCTTACCTTAAAATTGAGCAAGCCCATTGCAGTTTCCACAAAGGGGATAAAATTCATTGGTTCTACAAGTGTTCGGCCTTTTAGGTGATGTAAGAATTTGTCTGAAAACTAAAACTGGACAGAATGAGCTATCAGAGGGAATAAAAAGAACAGTCTACATGTATACGCAACATGGCAAATATTCACCTGACTGTAACAAACACCCTTCCCCACCCCAAAACCTGATAACTAAAAAAAATAAAACAGCTTTTAACAAGGCCTGTGATTTGAAACTGCAGCATTCCCATACATTTCTAAATTTGGAGGCTGGTTTGCAAGGAAAAAAAAAAAAAGTAAAAAAATGCAAGCTTAGCACCTCTCACCCTGGCTTAGTGAAATGCAAATCCGTGGGCTCTGGAAAACAATGAAGTGCTGCTGTACCTGAGGTCCGGTTTTGTTTCAGGTCCAGCACTGCCATCACTGGAAGCGCTCCCCAGCCTTCTAAGTGGCATCCGTATTATTCATTACGGCACCGTTACCCTTTTGTTCAATAGGCTTTTCTTCATA